>NC_142523.1:36271880-36554380 GCF_964205215.1 Stylophora pistillata | reverse complement strand
CCATGTGCCACATTTTTCGATTTCCACTCGATCGGTCAATTTACAAAGTCGCTCGTAAATGGCCACTGGTGGGCAAAATGGCAGAACAGCTTCTGGTGGCCAAAAGCAAAAAGCGGTCACTTGTGGCTTAAATGGCGAAAGAGCCACTTGTAGCCAAAATTGCAAAACGGCCGCTCGTCGGTAAGATTCGTAAAGGGCCACTTTTGGCCAAAATGGCAAAACAGCCGCCAGCGGTCAAAATCATCGAAAACGGCCACTAGTGGCTAAAATCTCAAAACGGCCACTAATAACCAAAATCTTAAAAACATCCACTAGTGGCGAAAATGGCAAGACAGCAACTAGTGGGGACTGACCAAAGCTGCAAAACGGCCACTAGTGGCCAAAATTGCAAAACAGCCATTAGTGGCCAAAATCGGAAAACGGCCACTAGTGGCCAAAATCCCAAAACGGCAACTAGTGGCTAAAATCCCAAAACGGCAAGAAGTGGCTAAGATGGCGCAACGGCCACTAGTGCCCGAAATGGCAAAACGGCCACTAGTGACCAAAACTCCAAAACGGCCACTAGTGGCTAAAATTACTAAACAGCCACTATAGGCAAAAATTGCCAAAAGGCCATTAATGGCCAAAACCCCTAAAGGGCTACTATAGTAGCCAAAATCCCAAAACGGCAACTAGTGGTTAAAACGTTATGTGATATTTTGTAAGCCTTGGCTTGCGCTTACATTGCTTTGGCTTTGGTTTAACAACACTTAAATGAAAAGCGCTTTTAAAGCAGCGGTTTAACTGTAATTGTTAATTGGATGTCTGATTTAACGTTTAGTTCAACGCATTGGTTCTCTCACTTACCAACTAAGGGGTCTTCGTCTGGATCCACATCTTGATCACCTGAATTATCGTTCTCTGAAATCATAGCAACGATATATAAGATACAATTTGCGCGTGATACAAGCCAACTTATTTTCGACTTAGGGACCCTTACTGAATGTGCAATTCATGGAATATACAGTTTGATTTCCATGCACGTTGATAACCCCACTGATTGGACTAAAAAGATATCAATTTGATTGAATCGATATAACTGACCCTGTTTGTGGACAGGTTAAACTCTTCCTCATCGAGTTTGCGTCAATGGCACATGCTAAAAGCTGACCACGATCAATTTCTCACCTGACGAATTGTTGACGGCAAAGTCCTCGTTTCCCTCAGCAGCCTCAACTTGTGCCTCTTTGAGAACTAAAATGAAACGGGTGATGATAACAGCATAAACAATTATGATTTTTAACGGTCCTTTGTATCTCACTCTTTTATCTCTTGCTTTTTACCCTTCTGTTGAGAAGAATCTAAGTAATTCAGTTTCCAAGAGTCAATCGTTTAACTTAACTCGGTTAAACATCGATCTTGCAGAGTCCCAATCAACATTTCGGCTCGGTAAACGATGTTCAGAATGTAATTGTTTGCATCACCAATTCTCGTGGCCGATCTTTTAAGCCGCTCCCTGTTAGTTTGGTTCCTAATTGTTTTTTTATTTTGTATTTTTTATGGATCTCGCCTTAGTCTTGGTGCAAAAAATCTTGGTGATAAGCTCCACCATTCTTTTGCAGAAGAAATTTATTTGTATACCAGGCCGATATTTCTTTTCTATACCAGACTTACCCTCTATCAGTTAAGACTTCAATAATTTCACCGAGTTTTCTGACTTATTTACCTTCCACAGACGTATTGCTTGAATCCAGGTTTTGGTCACCGGAAGTAGCCTTACTTTTGTCTGTTAAAGAAATGACAAAGAAAATACTTTTACTGTCTGTTTTTTTTTTTTTTTTTTTTTTTTGCCGCATATTGTGTGTTCTGTAATTCCCTCTTGAGCTGATTCTCTTTATCGTGATAAATTAATTTTCTTTTGATCACAGGCGCCATTCTTGGACCAAATCAATCATCGCGCAATTGACGACTGGGTGTATTCGACGGTTGCGATACAGAGACTATTCGTTATGCTCATCATAGCTGACAAATGACGGTTGGAGTTGTGTCATTTTAATTAAGGTTAAAATCTGACAAAGTCTAATTTTTTCCTCACCTGAGAAACTACTGTCGACGTCAGCAACAGCCAAGTTTCCATCAGCTGCCATATTGGTCTCTTCGTCAACTGAATATAAACTAACGGTTAATTAAAACAGGCGCGATCTGGGGTGATTTTCATTTTTTCACCCCCTAATACATTCCAGGATTTTCCCCATAAAATCAAAATATTTAAGTATGAAATAGCTTAAAATACTGAAAACAAGCAAATTGCACGGTGATGGTGCAACGTTTGAGCTGTGAAGAAAATTTACCCATTATTTTAATTTTTTTTTTTTTTTTTCACTCGAAAGTTCAACTTCTCTTGCAATATTTCTAAATAACCCTTGCCATTCTCAGGTCGTTTTGTACAAATTTGGTTGATTTATGTACTTCTTTTGACGATTCACGGCCCATAGTCGCTTAACCAAATAAACTCACGACACAGTGTCAGAAAAATCTTCAAATTTGTTGGATATCACAGGGCCTTAAAACCTTGGTTTGAAGGTTGGAAAATTCTACGGAAAAATTGTATGATAGGAACATTCCAAGTTATTTTACCTTGTTTTAAACAGAAGCTGTGCCAAGTCTCACCTAATTGTGGAGCTTTCTAGATAATTTCCCACAGATTTAGGCTTACACACATTAGTAGTTTAGATTATCTCTTACTTATACCTTTTGGTTTGCTTCCATCATCATTTGCGGATTCCTTCTTGGATGTAAAATAATCTTGAAATAGTAAGAAAGGCAAATTCAATTAGAACAATGAAGTGAAAATATTAGATTGTGCGGTGGCGATACAATGTTTGGGCTGTGAAGGAAAAATTATTTGCTATCCCTACGACTGACTCACTGATACTCATGATTACTCGATCCGTGTTCAATCTGTCGAAAGTCCAAATTGTCTTGCAACAGTTTTTCCGAGTAACCTTACTGTTTTTAGGTCCTTTTGTACAAGAGTCGCTAAACTTATAGCTCGCGATAGAAAGTGTGAGAAAGAGCATAAAATTGGTTGATATAACAAGGCCTCAGAAGCTTGGCTCTTAGTCGGGAATTAAATTGAATTAATTCCATTTTAAGCTTTCTTGTCTTGGTTTAAACAGAAACTTTGCCGAACGTCACTTTATTGTGGCTCACACTCATCAGTTTTCAATCCGGTTTATTCTCAATAGAAGTAGCTTTACTGTTGTCGGTCGAAAAAATTACAACGAAATGACTTTCATTCTTTTCTGAGTTGTCAACTGGTCAAAGAGGCAATTCATGGACTAAACTTTTGATAGTGCGATTCATAAGTGCTCTCTCAGATACCAAAATATTTCAGTTGCTCATCATAGTTGACAAACTTCCATGTCCAGTTGTCTTAAATGGGGCCCTCGATAATTCTATAAAAAAATCTGAAGAAGATTTATATTTTTTTCTCACCTGGTGAACTGTTGTCGGCAAAGTCCAGGCTTCCGTCAGCTGCTACAGGGGAGGCCTGGTGACCAACTAAAATACCTATACATATAAATAATAATAACACTCTTACTCATGAGAAACTCATGACTTTTGTTTTCTTCATCACCTAATATATTCAAGGTTTTTCCTCTTGGAGTGAAAATATCTAATACCGAAATCAGTGTGAAAAGTAAAAAAATTAAAACCTATGGCTATTATGCAGACCTACGTCAAGGGGAAAAGTACCTAATACCGTAATCAGTTAGGGAAGTGAAAGAATTAACACTCATGGTTATTGTGCAGATTTAGGCTCTCAAATTAATTTCTTCTTATATTTATTTCTATCCTAAATATTGACCCACAGAAAGTTGTTCACTCCGTTTTAAATCTTCGAAAAGTTCACTCGCTTTGCATTGTGTTTCCCATTGTTTAATTGACGGCTAAGCTTACACATACTCTGAGTTTGCACAATTCACTTGTACCTGTTGACTTGTCATCATCCACATATGACTTCTTCTTGAATCCAAATTGACCTTGAAATGGTAAAGAAGAATACTACTGTTTAGGCAAACAAAACTTTGAGCCGTAGGGATTCAGTTGTTTGTGTTCGATTAATTTCCAAAGGTCTTAGAGAAGAGCGATTTATTTGCTGTTTTATTGCTCTAACCTGATAAAAGCTCCTCATTTATATCCACCTTCTCTTGGTTTGCTGAGTACTTCCCTTTCAAAGTATCTAAAATGAATAAAAATTCAAACACATTGAGTTGTGCTTTGGAAATCTCCTTTCAACGATGATGATAAATTTCAAGACAGAAACCTGCCTACTCTGCAAAGTTCTCAAGCATTAGATCCCTGTATTAGATGCAGCTGCCTATTATTTCATTTCAAACCAAAGTTTAAATAATAAACCAGATTAATGATTACAATATACCTCTTTACTATTTACAGCTTATCTATGTACCTGTGGGGCTTCCGATCTCTAAGTCTTCTTTTTTTCCAGATACCGATGAAACTTGAGTTTTCTCCGACTCTGAAAAAAAAAAAAAAATGGGCTTGAATGATCGTCATCAACATTATCATATTTTTGTGATTATTCATGTCTTAATTATCAATAGATTCTGTTTACCGTTCCCCTAATCGTTTGGGTCATGTAACAATTAATTCTACGAAGTCCTTAAGAGATACTTTCTTACTCTGAATATGTTGTATTATTAATGATCCAAGTCAGTCCTACTTACCAGTAACTGACGAAGAAGCTGTAAAATCCACTCCTTTATCACTTACGGTACCTTCACTTTTAGCTGTTCCTGAAATTTCGATGAAAAGATGTACCTTATCTAAGTAGATTTTAAATATGGAGCTTCTTAAACAATTTCGCGTAGATTTAGGCTTACACGCATTAGTAGTTTTAGAATTATCTCTAGCTTGTACCTTTTGGTTTGCTTCCATCATCATATGATTCCTTCTTGCATGTAGAATAATCTAGAAATAATCAACACAAAATCAGTTAGAATAAGGAACTGAAAATATTGAATTGTTCTGTGAAGAAAGACTGACCCACTCATCATGACTCCGTAAATCCGTTTTCAATCCGTGGAAAGTCCAAATTTGTCTCGTAACATTTGTTCCAAGTAACCCTTTCTGTTCTTTCAGGTCCTTTTGAACAAATTTTGGAAGGGGTAAGCTATGTGCTCCTTTTGTTTCAAGTTACTAAGGCCTAGAGTCGCTGAAACTATTATTCACGATAGAAAGGGTGAGAAAAAACACAAAATTGTTTAATATAACCAGACCTCAAAAGCTTCGCTCGTAGTTGCGAAACAAACTGAGTTATTTCCGTTTTAAGTTATTTTGCTTTGTATTAGTTTATCAATGATTTCTTGTACCTTTTGGTTCGCTTCCATCGTCATTTGATTCCTTCTTGGAGGCAAAATGATCTTAAAACAGCAAATAACACAAATTCTCTTTGAGCAAGGAACACTGTCAGTGTTGAGTTTGTCAGTGTGGGTTTGTTTTTTTGTATAGTATTAAATATATTAAATATATTTGTTTTAATAGCGCTCGTTGTACTCAGTGGCATAGAACTTTGCACCTAATGGGCCAGATCAAGAATAATTGGGGATTTTTTTTTTTGCCTAAGGTCTTCCTAATGTTGCTTTTAATTGCTTTCCTAGTGAAAAAAGATAATAGAAATAAATCCGGCCGACTAAACTCCACTAGGCTCAATATTTTAAAGACTCTGATTGCACCTCACTTCCTCGCTTACCTGCTAAGGGAGCATCCTTCATGTTCAGTTTTTTCTCAACAGAAGTAGCTTCACTTTTGTCTGTAATAAAAATAACAACGAAATAATTTTCACTCTTTTCTGAGTTATCAACTCGTCAAAGAGGCAGTTCATGGACTAAACTTGTAACAGCGTGATTGATAAGTGGTGACTTAGATTGTCGAGAAACCAAGAATATTTGCTTTTCTTATTATAGCTGACAAACTTCCAGGTCTAGTTGTTTTATCATTGATAATTCTACAAAAAATCTAGAGAAGCTTTATGTTTCTTTTTCTCACCTGGTGAACTGTTGTCAGCAGAGTCCAGGCTTCCTTCAGCTGCTGTAGGGGAGGTTTGGTGACTAACTAAAATACCAATAAATATTAATTAGTACATTGCACGCAGCACCCTTGAGCAAGATGAAGCGGATCCCGTGGCTACCCGAGCGGTCCAAGATGGGCCCAGCTTGCCCGCCCAGGATTTTCGGCATCGATCCCGCGCATGAAAAAAAAATTGAATTAGAACTATGGAAACGCAAAAAGCTGCTTAAGAAAATCCAAACAAAGAAAACAGAAACGACTCTCGTAAGTTTGTTAAATACAAACACAGTTGGCTTTCTTTCCCGACTCTCAAAGTAAACAGGTCACTCTTAATTCTTATTTGGGCGAAATTTTTTTGCAATAGCATAAATCCTTTATCAACCGAGCTTGTTCGGTCAAGATCGCTTAATAATAGCATGGTGTTTTTTTGTTTTCTTTTTTTCGCATTTTTATGGACCTCGAATTCGTCACGGTCCATAAAAATGCAAAAACAGAACTTGGTCACTATCCAGCCATCTTGAACTCACGCTTGGTTAATAATGCATATATAATAATAACACTCCTACTCGAGAGAAACTCACGACTTCTGTTTTCTTCATCTCCTAATATATTCAAGGTTTTTCCCCAGACGTAAAAATATCTAAGACCGAAATCAGTTTGAAAAGTGAAAAAATTAAAACACATGTTTAAGGTTGTAAAATAATTTCTTCCTTATCTCTATCTTAAATATTGACTAACAGAAAGTTTTTCAATCGATTTTCAATCTTTGAAAGCTCACTTGCCTTGTAACTTGTTTACCAGTGTTTAATTGACGCCTAGGCTCACGCATATTATAGGTTTGCACTATTTACTCCTACCTGTTGATTTGCCGTCACCGTCATCTGACTTCTTGAATTCAAATTGACCTTGAAATGGTAATGAAGAATATTTCACCGTATGCAAAGAAAACTTAGAGCCTTAATTAATCAGTTTTTTGCGTTTATTTTTATTTGCGTGTATTTTCAAAGGTCTTTTTGTAGTCACAAACTTCAGAAGTGAAATTCATTTGCTGTTTCATTTCTCTCACCTGATGAAAGCCCGTCATCCAAATCCGCCTTCTCTTGATTTGCTGAATCCTTCCCTTCCAAGGTATCTAAAAATCAATAAGGAATCAGACATATTGGGCTGTTCTTTAGAAAGTTCCTTTCAACAATGAAGGATAAGGAATTTCTAGAAAGTAACCGCCTACTCCGCATACACCAAGAAAAATAATTGCACCTTTTTTCGTCCCTGTAATCTCAGGGTTGTTGCTTTTTATTGTTCTCAAGCGTTTCGGTATTTTATTATGTGCGGCTGTCTGTTAGTTCATTTTAAACCAAAATTTAATTAATAAATCAGATTGATGATTGCAATATACTTCTATACTGTTTGAAGTTTAACTCTGTACCTGTGGAGCTGCCGATCTCTAAATCCTCTATTTTTCCAGGAGTTGATGTAATTTGAGTTTTATCCGGCTCTAAAATAAAGAAAAAAGAGGTTTGAATGGTCGTCATCACCGTTTTCATCGTCATCAACAATATCATACTCTTGTTACTATTTATGTTTTAATTATCAATAGATTCTGTTTACTGTTCCCACAACAGAGCTAGAGAGAAAAGAGTATGGAAATAAATGCGGCCAATTAAACTCCACCACGCTCGACATTTTAAAGACTTTGATTTCACCTCACTTCCTCGCTTACCTGCTAAGGGAGCATCCTTCATGTTCAGTTTTTGCTCAACAGAAGCAGCTTCACTTTTTTCTGTCAATTAATTTACAAAGAAATGATTTTCAATCTTTTTGAGTTATCAACTGATCAAAGGGCAATTCATGGCCAAAATATGTGATAACGCGACTGATAAGTGGTCTCTTTGATTGTCGAGATACCAAGAATATTCGCTTTACTCATCATAGTTGACAAACTTCCGCTTCCAGTTGTCTTATTATTGATAATATAAAAAATCTCAAGAAGCTTTATTTCTTTTTCTTACCTAGTGAACTATTGTCAGCAAAGTCCAGGCTTTCTTCAGTTGCTACAGGGGAGGCCTGGTGACCAACTAAAATACCAATACACATGAATAATAATAACAATCTAACTCATGAGAAACTCACGCCTTTTTTTTTTCTTCATATCATAATATGTTGAAGGGTTTTCCCCTTGATGTAAAAATATCTAAGACCAAAATTAGTTGGAAAAGTGAAAAAACTACATCGCATGGTTACTGTGCAGATTAAGGTTGTAAAATAGTTTCTTATTTATTTCTATCTTAAATATTGACCCACAAAATTAAAGTCATTCAGTCCGTGTCAAATCTTTCGAAGCTCACTTGCTTTCCCAGTATTTAATTTAGGCTTAGGCTCACACATTTTCTGAGTTTGCACTTATTACTTTTACCTGTTGATTTGCCGTCACCGTCATCTGACTCCTTTAATCCAAATTGACCTTGAAATGGTAAAGAAGAATATTTTACTTTAAGCAAAGAAAACTTTGAGCCGTAATAAATCAGTACTAGGTGCTTGCGTTTAATTTATTTTCTTTAGGTCTTTTTGTAGTCACAAACTTCAGAAGTGCAATTCATTTGCTGTTTTATTTCTTTCACCTGATGAAAGCACATCATCCAAATCCACCTTTCCTTGATTTGCTAAGTCTTTCCCTTTCAAAGTATCTAAAATAAATTAAGAATCAAACATATTGCGCTGTTCTTAGGAAAGTTCCTTTAAATGATGAAGGATAATGAATTTCTAGAAAGTAACCCCCTACTCTGCATACATCAAGAAAAATAACTGCACTTTTTTTCACCCCTGCTATCTCAGTATTGTTGCTTTTTATTGTTCTCAAGCATTTCATTACTGTATCATATGTGGCTGCCTGTTAATTCATTGTAAACTAAGATTTAATTTACAAACCAGATTTTTAATTTTAGTACTTCTACACTGTTAACAGTTTAACTCTGTACCTGTGGAACTTCCGATCTCCAAATCCTCCATGGTCAGTTTTCCAGATGCCGGTGAAACTTGAGTTTTCTCCGAGTCTAAAATTAAAAGAAAAGGGTATGAATGATCGTCCTCGTCGTATTTATCTGTGCAACATCATCATATTTCTGTTACTACTTATGTTTTCATCATCATTAGATTCTGTTTACTCTTCCCATAAATGTCTGGGTCATGTCACATGACATAATTGTATGAAATCCTTAAAAGATACTTTTCTACACGAAGATGTTTTATTGTAATCCAAGTCAGGCTTATTTACCTGCAATTGACGAAGAAGTTTTAAAATCCACTCCTTTATCACTTGAGGTAGCTTCACTTATATCTGCCCCTGAAATTTCGTGGGAAAGATGTATCTTATCTAAATTGAATGAAATGAATTCTTGGTTAAGTCTAGTTGAACGCATCTGAATTAATATTACTTTGTTATTATTTATTATGGTCGTAAGTTTAGCTCAGGGCAGTATAAATTTAGTTCAGGACGACTGGTCTAGTTTGTAACAACAAATAAAATAAAAAGATAGGCAGCTTATGATCAAGAACGCATATCAGACATTGAACTTGTCACACCCATCCAAATCGTATCCTACCACGGGCGGCAAAGTTACAGCGAGTGGTGTAGTGCGTAATTAGACCTACAGGATCATGCAAATTCTAGAAGGATGAGTTGATTAACAGCACAAATACTTTCTGTCCATCGTTAGGGCCAACTCTGTTCTGTTATTATTTCACAAGTCGAGAAAAGTCTTAAAAGTATTTAGTAAGTGCTTTTCTCACCAAATGAGCCGTTGTTGTCAGGTAAGTCCTGGTTTCCTTCGGTGTCTTCAACTTGTCCCTCTTTGGTAACCCAAAATCAAAGAATGTTATCGGTCATAAGAATTGTAACAAGACTAGAAATTTATCAATCTGCTGAGAAAAAGCCCGCTGGACAAGTTTTAAAACTGTTAATTTGTTTTTTCGTTTCCATCGTGAAAATGGTTGAAAAAATTCATTATGGTGAATGAAGTCACGAAATCCATCGGGAACTATTCTTTATGATATAGGGTTCATACACATTCAGCTCACATAGGTTACTTGTACCTGGTGATTTGTGACCAGGGACAACAGACTCCTTCTTGAATACAGCTGGACATTTATCCATGTCTAGAGATCCTATGGAAAGTAATTGTTCATTTTGAGAACAGATGTAAAGTAAATACATTCAGTAAACTCGTTGACTACGGTTTGTTTGTTTGCTGTTTTTTTTTCTTTTTTATACGATTTTTTATTTAGGTAACTTTCTTTCTTAAAAATGTTACAAACTTAAGATGAGCAATTTGTTTGCTGTTTTGTTTCCTTCGCCTGAAGAAAGCTTATCATCCAAATTCAGTTTTCCTTGGATTTCCAAGACTCTGCTCTCCGACATACCTAAAAAAACTCAGTTTTAGCGTGACTCTCCTGTAAATGAAACTGTGAATGCGACTGCTTCAACACTCTTAGCTCGAAAATGAAATATGATCCGGAGATCTAAAATTTTGCAGAATTAAATACCGCAAGGACTATTTGGTTATTATTGTGATAGTTTTTGTCGTCGGTTTTATTTATTTTTCTTTGTACTTTGCTGATATTTTACCTTTCATAAATCATTTATTTAGCCCTTTTAATCACACTCTTCGAGAGAATGTCAAACGATAATGGTTTATTTATAAGGTTACCATTATTTTTAGTATTATTATTACGGACTTCTCAGGAAATATCTAAATCTTGTTATCTTTTGTCACGTGCTCTTTACATGTAGCTACAATTTAAATCGATTAGAAACTTGGTGGGCCACTTTAATTATAGAGGACAATACGGATCTCATGGAGTTACTTTGGCTTGAAGTGTAACGGAATGGGGAAGTAGACAAAGTAAAGAGAAGACATTGAAAGAGCTGCCGTGAAAGGTTACAAGGAAGCCAAAGATATTCTTAGGATTCGAAAATGAAATTTTTAAAAAACGAAAATTGTGACGTCACTCTTCAAAGTTTCATTCTATATATTAGTCAAGGCTTTTCAATGCGGCAATGGCAAGACATCAAAAGAACTGTCGTGAAAGGTTGGTTACAAGGAAGCCAGAAATATTCTCAGGATTCGAAAAAGAAATTTAAAACGACAATTGTGACGTCACTCTTCAAGTTGCATCTTATAAGTCAAAGCTTTTCAATGGGCACGTGAGTTTTGCAAACCTAATACTGGTGAACTCCAATCGATAGATTTGTTTTGTTCCATCATTTTTTCTTGAGGAAATGATGTCGAGGTGTAGCTCCAGCGGGCGTTAACATGAATTTGGTACTCGGTTGATAGTGAAACTGCAATGGTAGTTACGGTTTAAAACTTTCACGAAGATGAGTAAAGCAGATCAAAAAACAAATGGTAAAGCGAGAGTTTCCGTAAACAAAAAAACAACGAAGGAATTCTGCAAGGTGTCAAGGCAGATTTGCACCACTTGCTCTCTATGTGATGTACATCGTACGCCGTTTAATCACGTAATAAAAAAACTCTACAAATAAAAACAATGCTAAGATACCTTCTGCGTTTTACTTTAATAGCCACTTTTAAAGTATGTAAGTTCGAATTATTGCCAGAGAAGCCAGCCAGTACCCTGAACTACAGATAGTATCTAGCTCGGCCGTTTTTTTTTTTTTTTTTTTTTAACTTTTGATTGTCGTGTGTCGCCCTTAAAAAAATTTGCGAAGATGTCGACACTGTAGCAATCGACCCTTGGAGCGAAAATCTCCCCTGGCACAAACTGGCTCCAAAGGTCAATGAAAAACCAAACACGTCTGACTCTAACATCTGAGTGAAACAAGCGGCTATCTCCTTAATTAAGGTATAAAACCTGTCCTTTTCTTTCATTTGTTAGTGGTATTGCTGTCATAGAAATTCGTCGTTATTCTGGTTAAAAATTGAATTAATTTTTCAAGTTTCCCACTATGTGCAAGCCATATATAATTTGTTGAAATATAGTTTCTTTTACCTGTGGAACTCTCGCTCTCCAGACTTAGTTCTTCTTTCAATTGCGAAACTTTATCTTCAGCCATAACTAAGAATAAAACAGAACCAGACTGATTTCCTTTGTGTCATAAACATTTGTTTGAAAAACGATTCTGAATACAAAGGTAAAACAGGAAAACATACTACAGTCAAAAACAGCTTCAAGAAAATTTGAAATGTATCGTATATTTTTGATGAATTTTGATCTACCAGGGAAATAAAAAAGAAAGATAACAAAACACTGTACATTTTATCGGACCGACTGCCACTGAATATGAAATAGAAATAAACGTTATTAAATTCTCCAGCTTCTGAATGATGAATCTCCGAGTTTCAACAGTCTTCCCACAGTAGCGCTCTTACTTGGGACCGCTTCGATCCCCATGGCGAGTAGAATATAGAAAAAGATCTAAATTAGTCGACTCAATTTGCAGGAATAGTCGTCAATTTGTCGATTTGTGGTCAAATAAATTTAACACACAAGTTTTTTGAATGACGCCAAAAACAATGTACGACAACTGAATTCTTACCTCAATCTCAAAGAAAAATTTCTCGAAAAAATGTTTCCGCGATCAAACTTTCACTAGCTCCTGACTCTAGATGAAAACGTGATTGTCTCCAAAATGAACATGTAACATGTACAGTGTTTTTGTTCAGATAGGAAGTCGTACGGAAGTTGTATGTAATTTGAAGAAAATAGAGCTGGAAACGGAAACCAGAACTCCACGTTTCATTTTCGTATGTCATAATTTTATTACGATGCTGGGTAATTTTTAGCATTCTTATCTAAAGCTTGGCTGAGTCGAAAACTGTCACAAATGACATCATGAGCGCTGCTGCTCTCAAATCATAAATGAAACCATCATTCAATGATACAAGATGATTCAATGAAAAAAACTGATTGGCAGATAATGTTTACTTTTGCTTTTAAGACGTGAAAACACAATTATCCGGAAAGGGCTTCAACTCACGCGTATAACAACGGTTGATCAACACGAGAGAGACGGGCAGCAGTAGTGTGGTGAATTTTACAGAAGACACTGTTAAATTCGACTCCTCTGCTCCTTTTGCTAGAGGTACCTGTTACCTACTAAATTTCCCTTCATACCCCCCCTGTCATCAGAACTCATATTCTCCATAATGTTCTGTATCCATTTTCTATGAATGACAAGGAGAATTTGTGTATCGATCAAGAGCTTCTTTAGTCGGCAGTTATTTCCTTAATTCTCGCTTTCAATTTTCTTCTGCAATCGCATGTCACTACTAAATATAATTACAGATTTTATGGAGCCCTTGGCCTTATACTATTTTTGATAGGCTTGGTTCGAAAAGAAAATTTATTATTTACGCTGGCCCTCCCACAGAGAAAAAAAAAAGTGGGATGCCAACACCAGCTTCTTCCGAGCAACAAGAAAGCACTAAGCCTCGCAAGAATTCGAAAAGCACCAACGATAGAACTAAAGCGAACAGCAGATCAAATTTGTTCACATTCACCTGCGGGAACGATGAACGCGTGACTAAAATTTGCTTTGCCTCCAGCATAAGCGGGCTTCGTTGCTCCGTTGATATTAGCGTCCAACTAGTGCCTAGAAGGACTGGAGTATCACATATTATGCCCCGGGTATCGAATGCCCCCTTGCATCATAAGACGGCTGCATGTTGACAAGTATTTTGACTTCATAGTGACCTCAGTTTCAACATGCATTTATTACATTGCGAGAACCACTTTGCATTTGATCCACCCAAGATCATATGCATTCCTTACTATAATGTGTCTACTCAGTTTAGAAACTGAAATACCTTACTCATCTTAAAAACAATAGCAGAACTGATAAGTATTGGTGCGGTTGCGGTAATGGTGTGGCGAACTGACTTGATGACTTAAACTGGCCACCCCAGAGAGTTTCTAAGCTTACGTTTCGAGCGTTACCCTTCTATTCGCTCTGACGAGGGGCTAACGCTAGAAACGTTAGCCATAGAAACTATTTACGGTGGCCAATTTACAAAATAAACTCAGCTGATATAACCAAACTCTCTCCAATGGCGTTTTCAAACGTTCTCGAGAATATATACAACAGCAAAAGCTGTAAACAGATTAAAGAGCCTTTGCTTAAATGTGCTGTAAAGTGTTACTTCTACTCAATATTAATCTAAGTTTCCATTAGACTGTTAAATATGTTGTTTCTTGTATGTGGCGTGTTTTCACAGATGCTTAACATATATTACAAGCTCTTTACGACTGTGATAGATTATTTGAATTCGCGCGAACTGGACACAGGCTGAAGTAACAATCGATTACATGTTTGAAGGGATTGTACGTTGTACTTTTAAGAACTGTAGAGGAAGCTCATAAAAGTAGTGTTGCTTTTGTAAGCATAACCAAACTTAAAACTTTTTTATGTTTCATCAACGGCAACTTATGGATTCTAAGCAATGACTCATAGTCTTAAGTTCTCCCCGCCATTTTCTCTTAAGAAATAATAAGAATGGGCTAAACGACAATTTAACGTTTTCAATAAGAGGTCGGTTAATCTTTCTGCAGAGGGCATACATCTTCATTTCCTTTTGAAAAGTTTTTTAAAGCCTTGGAACTCTTTCATGTCTGTTATTAGATTGACATGATCCAAGCATTTTTACTCAAAAGCCTGTCAAACAGGCTCTCAATAGCATCGTGCGAAATCTGCGATCACGTGACAAAAACGTATAAAGATGACTGACCCGGCAATCTGTAGTTTTACTCAGTTAAGACTGAGTCAATTTCGATCCTCAAGGTTCCGCCATTTAATTTCGATAAGTTTCAGGTCCTCAAAATGAAAACCGTAGCTGTCCTGATGCTGTTTTTTTTTTCGTTGTCTTTGGTAAGTTGTTCATATAAAGCTTAAAAGAGATTACTTTTCGTTTCGGAACCAGAAACGCTCTAAAGCAAGTTGTTAATCCTTTAACGTCCATGAGTAAACAGGACAAAAGTTATCCTTAAAATAAAGGAAAACATCAATTAGGAGATTACAAGTTGATCCAATACCAGATTCCTTAAACTAACATCATAAGAATTGTATGGCAGAGGGTAAGGAGAATTACTAAACATGATCTTAGGGCTAAAAGAGTTTAAAGGTATAAGGTTGAAGCGGTAATTATCGATAAGGCTAAGCGGTGCGGTGTAACTAAAATGCCCTGGTGTAATTCAATTTGATTGCCTTCAATTTCTTTGCATCAAAAAAAAAAAACAAACAACCAAAAAAACAAACGCGGTATCGATACTAACTGGACGAAAAAGACGAGAAAATATTTTGTGAAAAGGAAAGATATAGATGATTTAACCGTGAGTGATAGTTTGCGTAGAAATTTTATTCACACACTCATACCAAAACGAAAATTTAAGCGGTCTGTTTTGATTTTCAATTGCTAAAGGGATGATTACGGTTGGAGTATGCATGCCGATCAATGAGCCCATCGTCGTCGAAAAACTAACAGAAATTGATGTCGGTGAAACTGTGGACCCTGGCATTGCAGTACTGGACCCGGCATCAAGATTTTATCCTGGGAAGGTGAGGAAACTGATAATGAAAAAAAATAAGAAAAAACAGAAAATAATTGTGTATTTTGTCCTTGCAAGGTTTTCCTTCGTATTTCTATTGGAGCAGAAACTGTCAGAACTTAGGCAAAAATTTAAATTATTTTTTCCTCGCAGCGTTTATAATAACTTGTAGTCGAGAGAAATCGTGTTACAACGGTTCTAGCAAAACTCTGTTTTACCTTATAATAAGAATTGTTTTCCTTGTCTTTTGGAAGCATCAGAAATTATGCTGTTTCTTTGAACGAGGAAAAATCCCTATCATGAAATCTTGCCTTTGTTCAACTTTGATTTCAGAAATGCACGACGGTAGCCGACTGTTTTTGGCCAAACACCTGTTGTCTGTTTAACAAGCGATGTAGCCTGAAGTTGCTGAAATACTTCACTTGTTACCTCAGGGTAAGTGCAATAACTGTAAATAGTTAAATTTTAATTAACTGTTGAAAGAATCGTGGATCACTTTGGTTTTGTTCTACATCACTCTGTGATTGGTTAAGAAAGCTTGCGTCTTTTTTTCAACCAACCATATTCAAAATGAAAACCAATCGCGACTGGTCCCGCGTTTAAAGTTGTTCAGGGGGTTTCGGTGTTCACTTTGAGTTCCTATTGGCTCCTTGTAATATTTCTTTAGTTCTGATTGGCTGTTTTGACTACATACACTTTTGATCTTTACAACATGTAATCGAGAAGCGCTCTTGGATGGTAGGCGGGTTTCCTTTGATGCTGATGCCTATTCCCCAGTCTTTCATAAGTTTGTCTCGGTCGAATCACGCGATCTGAGAACAAACTGAGGTCTGAGAACAGACTGGTTTGGGGGGTAAAAATCGGAAGGGAACAGTGAGGGTCCAAAATAAGAAAGTGGAGTTTAGAGTGCCCAAGGCCCACCCCCTGAGGAGTGTTTGTCTACTCCTTAAAAGATTGTTCCTTCTTCTACAGCTAAAAAATTGTTCCAACTTCTATAGCTAAGTCGAGCCACCAAAACGAGTTAATGTTGTTTGGGACGCTCTGAAAGGGTAAATACATAGGTAGGCTTTGTGAAATGGAAACTATAGAGCGGTAAAAATGGGGTTTCAAAAGTTAGAATAGACCACCGAAATCTCACTGGAAAGTAAACAGGCATTCACGCTCCCCCGAGTCCCACTCCCCTGAGGACTCTTCGTTTATTCCGCTACTGTAATGAACCCGATCTACTTTCCTAACCAGACATTATTTTTTTATTTAACTTTTAGAGCGTGCATAAGTGCGGCTGTCAGGAACATTTGGTTTGTAAAACCACGACTCACGTGACACTTCCGATCGTGAAGATTCCCTTTCCCATAAGGCAGTGCGTGCCGAAAGACGAAGCAGAATCTTCTTCGTAAGATTCCTAGTAATCATTGTAACATGAAATAAAATCTAACGGTTTCACTTGGTCTTGTGACTAAGAATCAATGTTTTGTATAGTTCTTCGCAGTCTATTTCACGTCACCAGCACGCTAACTGCACTTTCCTTGCGCTTTTCTCGCATTTAAGCAGCAGATTGCCCCAGGCTAATAGTGGTTTTCCCTTACGGTTACCGAACTTTTACTGCTCTTTTCCCGTAAGTTATCCGCATTTTATCCGGAATCTTATCCGGCAGTTTTTCCCCGCAATTTACTTGCGCTTGCCTCGCAGTTTCCCCGCCCATCCCACGTACTTTCTTACACCTGGCAATAAAGAGAAAAATATAGGCCTCTTGAGCAGGCGATCACGTTCAAAATGACAATATCCGCGGAGAGTGTTCGAAATTGAAGCTGCAATATAAAGAATGGCCTTATTGTGACTCGATGATGGTTTCCAAGGGAAAAAAAAGTGAAATTTGGGGAGTGAAACTACGAAAATTCGTCGTGGGAATGATAATTGATTTTGAATTTTTCAAAATAGAGATAAATATTAGATTTATCGTCTCTCCAACCGGTACTACAGACATATAAGCCTGAGTGACAATGCATTTTATTTCCTTCGCATACACAAAATTCCATATTACAAAAATATATAGGAAAAAATATCTCTATTCTTAACTTGAGACACTTTTCTTAGTTAAATTTTCTTATAGTGCCTCAACAACTTCCAATTCTTTACAATAGCTCATGAACACATCTCCGCATCTTTCGACGCATGAAAAACTTCAATTAGTTACCATATCTCTCATTTAATAAGTGTGCTGATTGTTCAATTTAACGGGCCGTTTTACCCTGTGTTTTGTGAATCCAGAGATATCTTAGTAACCTCGTTTTCCAGGTTAGTATTATATGTTATGCCTTTTTCGCTCGTTTTCTCCGCTCGAAAAAAAAACTCGGTCTATAACTTACAGTACGGACATCGAACTCGGTTAGTAAGTGGTATTTCAGTTTCTCTATTTCACAAAATAAGCGGCCTAGATTTAAGTACTGGTATTTATTCATTTACACACACGTGAATGTTAATGAAACTAACACCGCGTCTTTGATTTTCAGTTTTATATTATAAGTGATATTAATCGGAGACACTTTGTGAGGGTTACAAGTAAACAAAATGCTTTGTAGGGATCAAGAAAAACCTAACCATATTTGGCAAATCAATCTTGCCTTTCATTACCCTACCAGCTGTTGAAAGTATCCCATAATATTCTTTGACTTCATTATGTCTCGTATGTCTCTGACTCGTAATTTTGAAGAAAATTCTGAACGTGAAATAAAATTATTGAAAATTGCAACCTTGTCAGGAGAACGGATTTTTCTCAATTCCTCGAATATTTTGAAGCTATTAATATCATAAGGCTCAAATAACCGTGACCTCTATAGTCTCACTGCTTTCCTGATTTTCCGGACTTTTTTCGTCAATTTCCTCAGCTTTCATTGCACGAGCCAGAAGTTCCATCCACCTGATAAGAAATACAAACTCTCCTTACAGTTTTCCGCTTATTTCTTTGGATTAAGGTGCGGAGAACCTGACAAAATTCAGCCCTGATTGTCAGCAGTCTTCTCCTGGAACAGTTTTCTCTATCTATCCCCTGCCATGGTATGAGAACTCATTCTTGAATGCGCTCTTCAGTGTAGTTATAGTAAACCACACCGCTGGAGATCACACCAGTTTCTGTATCAAAGAGTAACAAGTCGCAATGGCAACCCCACCTACACCCACCCCAAGACGGGTTTCTAGTCTGTCAAGTCATCCCCTTTTCATCCCCTTCCGTCCCTACCCCTCCCCCCCCCCCCATTTCGCCAGGTTTTCTGACAACGTGCTGGTCTTTATTGGGGTGGAGAGAGGAACTTAATACTTAAATTCCCCGGAGGCGATTCACAACTATCTTCTCCCTAAAATATCCAACACTATCCAGCAAACATTTAGTGAGAATTCTCAAACTTATCAGGTAGAAGTAATCATCTTGACTTGTCACCGAATTCCCGTAACTAAATTACAAGGAAATGTGTAGCAGCTGGAGGGGACAATTAACAATCAGATCTTGGGAGTTAAATCCCAGACATCGCGATTTGAATTCTAGCGTGGAGACTAAAACATAGGTAAACACATCACATCAAAACGATCTCGGATTCACTGATAAATCGTCTATAGAAACGTATACTGATTAATAAGGAGAGTTCGAAATTTCGTCGGTTATTACCTTTGCATGCTCTCCTCATTTTCGGCCTCGAAAAAATACACCCGAAGGTTTTTGTGATGTACTTTAAACACATTCTTGCGGCGGTCCACCTCGTCTGCCTAGAAAGGAAAATGTAAAAAGATACACAAAAATCCTTTTGTAATGATGCGTATAAAATTATTTTACAAAAGAACACTACAATGCGACAGTCTTCCATCGTAAAACAGCGCATGCTTAGAAAACAGAGGCATTAGTTGTTGCAACGAAACAAACTTTGCCATCTACTGACAGGCTTTGCAAGAATATCGCTTTATCAGAAAAGTAGGCATACAAAGGTTAAAATCTTATTAAAAACCGTGCAAGGTTGTGGCTCGAAAAGAGAAACACTACACTGTTTACACGGTTTACATACATTTTATGCTTCGCTAAAAACTTGTAGTAAAAATTTCGTAATGTAATAAGTCATCGCAGAGAATCAAAAACACTTTGCTAATCGATTGTGCATCGTAAAAGCAGCACTCAAGTGATCAGAATGGCCAATGAGAATAAAGGAAGAAATTACGAGGAGCCAATCAGAACTCAAAGAAACAACAGGCCAAGGGCCTGAAGCGCGGGAAAACGCGGTTGACGCGCTTTCAAGAAGGGATATTTTCATGCAGGGGTTCATCTCCCAAGAATTACACGATGCTGTCAACAGAACTTACCAGAGATGGTTTGTCTGCATTGTGACCAGGGAGGGGGAGGTTAAACTCTGCTTTTGTGTCCTGCATCAAAGAAACACAAATGCCCTCAATGAACTCCACCAAAGACTAAGAGCACAATACTTTTAACAACACGAGAATCGCTAGGACCGCTGGAAGAAGCTTGAACAATCTTTGCGAACGCACGAGAAGAGAAATCAAGCGACCGCAGAAATAAGTTTGATTGTTGCAATCGCAACAAGCGCTGTCGTTTTTTCTTTTTTTTTCAGCCTACTTAGTGAAATAGTTTCCAGTTTCCAACCTAAAAAAATTCAACGAATTTACGATTCAAAATAGGTTTAGCTTGTCTTGGTAAATTTCTTTCTCTTTAACGTCGACAGAAACGTCACGATTCTCCAGCTGAAGTAATGCAATCATTGATTAAGAAACACTTCCTGTCAGTCTTCGATAAAGTCAAAAGTACCTCAAGATGTTGCCAGCCAATACTGGAAAACTGTTGTTACTAGTATTGCCACAATGTAAGTACTAATACTGACTCTGAAGTGATCAATATGGTACTGATACTAATAATGCCTTTACCTTCTTGGCCTTGTACCGCAACAACACAAAGTCACTCGAAAGCACAAACCATCTCTTCTGCCAGCTTTTATCTCCTTTGGCCTTGAAATTCAAGTATCCACTGTGCCAGATCTTTGATTCCTGGCCGATTTTCAACACACTCTGACCCTTCCCTTCCACTTCCTTGACCGTTTCCTCGCTGGAGCCCTTCACAAGAACCCTGTGACAAATTTCGCAAACCTTCTCCAGTTTCCCATTCTTGTACTCCAGCGGTGCTTTGAAGCCAGAACAATGTCCGCACACCACCCTCCCACAGGCGCGACAGTGGTGTCTCCGACGAAACTTCGTAAACAGGACGTCACAAAGCATGCACATGCTCACTGCTTCGTCTCGTACCCAGGCTGGCGCTTTCTTTCCCAGGTCTCCCTCTTCCATGACTTCAAGCTTAGTCCCTCTTCGATAACTCTCTCTTTTCGTTGTCAGTTCGTTTACGGTCTCTTTAAGTTTATTCACCCAAGCTTCTTTCTCCTCGGCGGACGCTGCGTTGAAATCCATGACTCTTTGTTTGCTTACTATACGAAAGCAATTCTCTATTTCCAGTTCCTCGTCCACGTCGTGTACTTCCATTCCGTACAAGTCCATTTCTACTTTCACTTTGTATTTGTTTGTGCCAGGAAACTTTGCACAGCAAAGGAGAATGTCGTTGAACTGCAAAACAAAGTACATGGTCCAAATTTAGCTTCTACAACCCTTTTTAGAGTAGAAAGAGGCGAAACGTTTGAAGGCGAAACATTACAAGGGCGTTCCAAATATAACCAGTTTCAGGAGCTAGTCCCGAACTGGAACTCTGAACTGCGTGCCCTTCAGACATATAGATACATTTATTTGATAAGTAGGTTTCAAAAAATATGTAACTGTACAGCTTATGTGGACCTTAACTACCACTATCTCTAAATAAGGAAAAACAGAAATTTACAATACAATTGTCATAAAGCTACAAATAATATAAAATACAAGTTGAAAGAGGGACCAAATAATTTAAAAATATCTAAATTCAGGGTTCCTATAACAATTTACAGAGCATTCCTTTTGGATGCTGATGTCCCTGACAGAGGTCTTAATAGATTTTATCTTTCTTTGAAAATAGACAGGGTTTTCAAGCTGTTTAATAGTGTCAGGTAAAGGAGGAGACGGGAAATATAGTTCTAAGTTCTCATCGCAGACAGCGACAAATCACAATGTCTGATATTAGACAAATGGCATCGCAGATACAGAGTATTGTCTTCGTCAGTTTTACGAGCACAGACACATCCCTTACTTACCAACATCAGTGTTCGTTCTTGATGACTGTCTGTCGTCCTCGCCGCAACCTTCCTAACGTCTCCCTCCATCACAAATTCCTGGAACGACAACAATGATGCAAATTTACAAGAGCCACCGAAAACCGATTGGGATAAACCAGTTTCAAACCGGTTGAACAAGATACTCACACGACTAGCAGTTATCAGCGTATGATCATCTCCTATTCGTTCCTGGATTTCCAAAAGAGTCTTGAATCGCTCCTAGTTTTAAAGGAATTACTGTATTTATTAAAATTGTTATCATCATTAATAATATCATTACGGTATATTGAAAAGACATTAATTGTCTAATTTTTTTAAATTTGTGCAAGAGTCACTCATTTTTCAGCATTTTATCCTTTCCCTTTCCTTAAGTTCAATATCTATGAAAAAAAAAAAAAAAAAAAGAAGCAACGACGATGGTGACTTTAGAAGTATATAGGGTTACTCTGGGTCCTAACCAATTAAAGACAGCCCTGGACTAGTCAGTTATTTAAAAATTACCCACAACTCCGGGATTTTTAGCGGCCCTAGAACATCCGGTGTAAATGACGTCAGAAGCATACTACTGACTTTTTTTTTTTTTTAGATTGTAATTAACTTGCTTTTGTCAACTCAGTAGAAATTGTAAATTGGTCACCATAAAAAGAGCTAAAAAGCTGACGTTTCGAGCGTCAGCCCTTCGTCAGAGCGAATGATTCGCTCTGACGACGGGCTAACGCTTAAAACGTCAGCTTTTTAACATTATCAAGTTACAAGTTAATTCAGTAAAAGAAAGGGAAGGAAAAATTGCCACCTTGTCGACTCGACAAAGAATAGGTTGACACAGGTTTCAAGAAAACAGGAGTTCAAAGAAATAACTAGTAACAGTTCTATGCCTCAGAACAAATTCTAGATTTAATTTTAAGACTTGCCGTTTTCTTCATGCTGTCATTGGCATGCTGTGCTGAAGCAGAGATGATTTTTAAAGCATCTAAAAAACAAACAAAACAAAACAAAAAAAGCTGATTTTGACAGCACCTCAAAAAAAGAGGGGAGACAGAAAGAGATAAAATTTGGTTGGCTGAACAGTATGGGAAACATGTAAGAAATTAGGAAAAAAAAAAAGGGATGTTTCTGCAATGAATCCCACTACATCAAGACACAGGCTAAAACGTCAGTCGCCGACATCTCTCTGAAACTTGTTACGATATGCATGTTAGCACAGGCAGCCCAACCTCGATATACGATTACAACGTTTCCAATTTGTAACAACAGAAATATCAGGGCTGAAGGAAGAGGTCCGCTATTTTTAATGTAAATGTTGGATAATGTTTGGTTTCTTATTGCAATCATATTTCCCATAAAATCCTTATATTTTTCTATTGCTGTGTAATAATATAGCACAATATAGTACAAAGGCTGAAAGTTTCTAAAGAAACTGTGGTGCTGCGTCGGTAGGGGTAACAAGGTAATTTGGTTATATCAACTAAGTTGAAATTGTAAATTGGCCACCGTAACGAATAAAAAAGCTGACGTTTCGAGCGTTAGCCCGTTAGCTCTGACGAAAGGGCTAACGCTCGAAACGTCAGCTTTTTTATTCGATACGGTGGCCAATTTACAATTTCAACTTAGTTGATATAACCAAATAACAATATAGTACCGACTGATTTACTGAGCTTTGGCTTGGGCCACCTGTGAAACCTCCTCCTTCTGATCCCCGTACGGAGGGGGAGGTTGGGCTGGGGGTACCCCGGCATCAAGGCTAAAGCAAAGGGGAATTAGCCTTACATCTTTCCGTCATGAGAGGATGTGGGTGTTACGAAACAAGAAAAAAGGGTCAGCATACCTGAAGTGTTCTTCAAGTCTCGAGAATCCTCTGGTAGCTTTGCGACATAGTCTGAACAAAGCAATGAGTAAAAATATTAACAAAGTACAGGGACAGACAATTCCCTTTTCAGGTGAGACTTAACCTACAGATCTGAAAAACGTTTGCCCATGTCGGGAACTTTCGCGGGCGCATACATGAAACCATGGCAACACTATACTAAAAAACTAAGGAACTTTTTTTTTACACAGGTAAGCAAAGAGGTAAAGATTGAAACTTTCGCCAAAGATCGTCCATCACCAGGGGCACAAAATATCTTTCGCACCTGACCAGGTTTCATCCTTGCACTCTTGCCGAAATTTAGCCGCTTATACACTGTTGTATTTCAGTCGCGCAAATGTACTCACGTACGTTAGTCAAAAAGTATGTCGATATGTGAGCGAGAGGTTTCAGACGGAAAAGAGTTATTCCCACTCGCGGCTTTACCTCTCAGTGTTTCAAACCGCGCACAAAACCGCCAGGTACGCAGGGAAAGCGCATTTCAGACAACAGAGATGAAAACGGCCCATCACATCGAAAGGAATTTTCAAAGTAAAAATAGCAACCTGCATAAAGCGCGGGAAAAAACGACTAATCGAGCCGCGGTTGGCTTCAGTGTTGCATCTGATTGGTCGAGAGGGCGGTGTGAGTTTTCTGGACGAATCACAGAGCCTTAAAACCAATGTAATACCGGATTATTTTCGACATTCAATTAAAATGTGTCCTCAGTTAGCTACTAGCAATCTCAAGAACTAATTTTACCTTTTAATAGCAGTTTGTATCTCGGCACCCTCTGCACTGGTTCCAACATGTGATGTTGAAGAGTTAAATGCTCACATTCCTCAGTTTTCTAAGAGGACGTAAAAATACAGATACCCAGATCTACGATATGAATCATAACTCTCCCTTTAGACTCCCATACATTTTTCTGTTAATTAGTGAAGAAAAATTAGTGTTACATCAAGATAGACTTGTTTCCGGTTGTCACCCTTAACCGCTCGGGAACAGAGCAGTCAAACACCCCGCACGAGTGAATGTTGTAAGAGCGAGGAGGCATGCTTATAGACCGTCAGAACCAAGTGTTCTCACGGGATGTCAGAACCAACTACACGAGCCACTAAGCCACAGCATTATCAAATCAAATTTTTTGATAAAGCTTAAAAGAATGGGAAATCAACAGAATGTCCGTAATCAAGTTAGCTTTGTGCGAGATTAGTCTCAAGTTTTCCCTTCCCCCTAACTCTCGATTTCTTTTACAGATGTTAAGGCTGGGCTCGATACTAACGGTAGCCCACTAGCCACAGACTAGTAGAAATTCAGTTTTGGCTAGTGGCTTTCAATTTCCACGAGCCAGTTTGGCTAGTAAACAGACTGAAATTGTCGTAACATCTAAAAACATCAAAGATGTCACTAGCCACTAGGCTAGTAAGTGGAAAAGTTAGGGTCGAGCCACGTTAGGAACTTGTCTATTTTCTCCTGAAGTATTACGTGACAGCAGTTGTTTCTCTAAGGTTTTTCTATAAAAATTTTCCGTGGGAAATTGCCGCGCGGGTTGAAGCAAAGAGTGATCCCTCTGCGCATGCCAGACGTTTCGCCGCTGTTCAGCCCAGGCAGAAGTGACAACCGGAAAAACGTCTGTATTCGCCGGCTCCTGAGCAATTCATCAAAAACTTAAGGAGAAGTTTTACATGTACTTCCATTTGGGAGGTACAGAATTAAATTATTTTTATAATTCCATGGCAGCAAAAAACGACATTAATCGTTGCACTTGACTTGATTGTTGTGGCTTACTTTCACGAGACATAATGGCAAAGTAAAATATTTTTGCCAACGTGTTGTAAAACAAAAATCGATGAGAACTAGAAGTAAAAAAAAAAAAAAAATCAAAAACAAAACAAACTGCCTGAAACGCGGAACAACGCGGGCGACCAGGTTTTAGTTTTGAATCTAATTGGTTAAGAAAGTGGCGCGAGTTTTCTGGACCAATCACAGAGCAAAATAAAGCCAAAACCAAAGTAGTCTCGGGTCATTTTGGACGCTCAATTGAAAATTGCTCTAATTGTATAACCTACTTGGATGTCCTCAATCGCCATAGTCGGTGACTTCTTAATCCATGATGCTAAAGTTTCTGTTGCTTTGTCAAAGTTTCCAACATATAGTGTATACATCTAAAGAAGCACAAAATGACGAAAATACCATTATTGGAATTAATAAGGCTTGGGAAAAATGAGTCAAATGACAGTTTTAAATGATGGTTAAAAAAAACAAAATGACCTTTACGAATTAAAATTATCAATTTTTTGCAACCTGTACAAGATATTCACTATAATTCAAGGCAACTACAGGATGCAAAGCTATGATCTAAACCCTAACATCAGTATGCATATTCTCCATACTGTTCTCTATACATTTCCTAAGATGCTGACAAGGAGAATTTGTTAAACAATCAAGAGCCTCTTTAGTTGATGATCATCTCCATTATTCTTGTAACCTTAATGTGTGATTGGGGGACAACATTTTAAGGAGAATTTAGATGCTGGCCATTCTTAGGTTTCAAAAGGCTAATCTGAGCTGTGAACATGTAGAATGATAGGAGGTAACGTTCACTTGTGGATTCTGAACCCCTCTGAGAAATAATGTGACATAAGAATGTGCCTAGAGGAAATTAACAATGCTTATTTAGAGGTGGAATAATTTGAAAAACACTTGCCTTTAGAAATGGAGCCAGCCCTTTTAGTATATCCCCAATTTGGTTGTTGGTGCCCCTGATAAAAATAAATAAATAATAATGAAACTAGGTCATTAAATGAATGAAAACTTATAAGACAGAGGATCATGCAAATTCATTAAATACATGTTGAGAACTGATTGACTGACTGACTGATTGATTGTAAATAATTGATTAACTGACTGACAGATTAAATGACTGACTGACTGACTGAGGGACTTACTGACTGACCAACTGACTAAGTCACTGACTGACTGAATGATGAATGATTAATGGACTAATGAACTGACTGACTGTCTAAATGACTGATTGAATGTCTGGCTGAATGATCAACTGACTGATGAATAAAGGGGTAAGGTTCTAGCTTAAGAGAAACTGGAGGTGCGGTGGCCTCATGGTTAGTGTGCTTTACTCCAGACTGAGTGTTCTGGGTTTGAGCCCTAGTGGGGAACTATGTGTTGTGTTCTTAGAGAATAAATGGGTACCAGCGAATTTAACACTGGGGGTAACCCTGCAATGGACTAGCATCTCATCCTGGGGGGAGTAGAAATACTCCTAGTCGCTTCATGCTACAGAAACTGGATTTAAATGCTGGCTGGATGGGCCATTTGGCTTGTAAACAGGCTTTACCTTTTACCTAAGAGAAACTGTGGTGCTGGGTCCATGGGGAGGTATAACAAGACAATTTGGTTTTATCAGCTCAGCTGAGAATGTAGATTGGCCACCATAAAGAGTTTCTAAAGGTGACATTTTGAGCATCAGCTTATCCAAAGGAAGAGCTGAACACACTTGAAATACTCTTCCCAGAGCCCTTATCTATGACCAAGGACTAATGCTCAAAATGTTACAAACTCTTCACTGTGGTCAATCTACCAAGGCTGACCAACTCATTGCAGCCTTAAAGTTGGGAGCACTCTTTTTATTGATGGGAAAGAAGCACTACATTTCAATTCCAAAAATGAAACTGGATGGAGGCTTACTGTCTTTGGCTTCATTAAATATTCATTAGATATGTAACTTCTTAACTTTAATTGAAAATATCTAGTAACCAAAAAGTAAACATATACCATTCTTTCATCCTCGCCTCCAACTTAGGTAATAAGAAATCTCTGTGCAGTTGGTGAATAGCTTGAATGTTGGACAAAATGTCATTGAGAACTTCCTGAGGTAAAAGCCCTTTTGTACAGCACTGGTTATCAATTTGCTTGTAAAAGACCTATACATGACATGAAAGATATAAATAAATAAATATCAAATATACAGAGCTCTTTTTAAATAACCAAATCCCGAGTGGGCACCAGGGGTAATGAATATGTTTTTAGCAGTTAAGGTATTCAATCATCAAATTGTAGACAACTAGAATCGTATTGAGTTTTCTTTCAAAGCAATCAAATCTGAAATCGGATTTCACACTAACCCTGCCTTAGGATTTTAAAGGAAGTCAATAAGATCAAAGTCTTCCCCACAGCCATTGTTTGATATTTTCACACAAAACTTTTACTCCCTCTCTGCATAGTTCGTAGAGGGGACTGGTTAGGAAACGCGGCAAACTTCAAAGGGCCGGCCTACTGTCTGTCCTCTGAGCTTCGCTTGAATGTCACGTGACCAATGACCCTGCACAGAACCAAAACAACATGGAGGACATGAACGACTTATTTTTCTTCGGCGACGATTTTGATGCCATATTGGAAACTTTGGAAAACGAGGAAGAATTACAAGAGCACTTTGTCGAAGCAGCTGACTCTGTACGTCTTTCAGAAGCCTTTAAAACGTTATTTTCGCCCAAAAACTTTGTAGTTATTGATGCCCTTAGCAATGGCATCGGTCGTAGTACAACAACATATTTTTTTTTACTGAAAGTCTTTCGATTTTTCGGTTCAATATGAAGAGGGAATTGTTTGCGAGTTGTGCCAAAAGAAATGTAAGACTAAGGCTGGATTAAAAAGAAAAGACAATAAAGCATAAGGAGGAACAAGCGCGGTGAAATCAACCGACTCAAGAAGCCAAATTCACTGCTGAAGACTTCGAAGCGTTATCAATGAAAGCACGAGATAAAAAAATTGAAAGAAAATCTACCCTCAAAGCGTAAAAGAAGAGCTGCGAAGATATACGATTGCCTGGGATGAAGAAAATATGAACTTCTCAGAAGAAGAATCCATGTATATGCGTTTGGTTAAAACTGAAAATGCAGAACAATTCTACTCGAAGTACTATTCAAGAATAGGCCTCAATTCAACAAAGATTTTTGTGGGGTTGTCAAGTAATGCGGCAACATTGCTTAGTACCAAAGTGGCTGATTGTTTGATAGCTCACAGCAAACAGAAAGATGAATCACCAAATCCCAATATCCCTAATAAACTGTGTAATAGAGAAATGGCAGGGTTACAATATATTGGAGGATATGTACTGCACAAGCTTTATAGCAAGGTGAACAATGTATATAATCCCACAGCACATACTGAACAAACAGCTTCAATACTGAAAGCTGGCAAAGCAGAAGATTTGCATGTTGCAGGGAGTCAAAAACTAATTTCATCTTTAAACCGAGGTGGACTTTGGGTTATTTCTAAACAAGCTCAAACAATTTTTAAGAGAATAGAACATAATTTTAGGATTCTGACCTCAGGAAGTCTCCAGCTGAAGATTGACAATGTTAAGATAGAATCCAAATCAGCTTGTGATGTTCAATTGGTCTAAGCATATAACACCATGTTGTTGGACTCAGACACAGTGGTAGATAACAGCATTGCAAAAGATGTTTTGGACAGCATTATTCATTTATATGTTACTGTACGGTGTTTTTTACTGGCCAAAGATGTTATACAGAAACACAAAATTCAATGTAAACAAATGAAGACAGAAACACTACGAAAGGAAATTTGTAGAGCCAGCAAAGAACAAGAAAGGCAGATATAGTTAGAATTAAGAGCCTGCCACAATTTGTCAATAAGTAATTTATTACAAAGATTAATTTGGTAGCTACAACCTGCAACATATTAAATATTACTCATTATTGATTATTGTATAGACAAAATGAGTATAAAGGCTATATGGTTAAAGTATCTAACATAGAGTAACTTATTTATTTTCAGCCAGTCTTCTCGCCAATTCTTGTATTCTGCGTTTCGCGGCGCCAGTAGCTTCCAGATTCCAATTCCTTTACTTCTCCTACACGTTCCACAGCCAAATACTGAAAAATTTTCACCTGGCATTATGTCCACTGACTTGATTAATTTTTTTAGCTATATTTTGAAGGTAAGATGTCACTCGATCACGGAGAAAATCCAAAAACTTAAACGCTACGTGACTGTCGAAACAAGCCCGCGGCGCCATTTTGGATTTATGTGTGCAGGGTCATTGTCACGTGACCTCGATAAAATCGAACAATAACCTATCCGACTGAAGTTTGCTGCGTTTCCTAACCAGTCTCCTCTACTAACTATGCTCTCTGTAGGAAAGGAGTGCATTGCCTGAAAAATTTACAATTGCTGGATCCAATCAAAGTTACACACATTGAAAATTGTTTCCAGTAAACAAAAAAAATAAACGAACATCAAATGAACATTACAATTGCACCCCGTTAACAATAGTTGATAAAATACTGGTAACTAATATTTATGGATTATTAAAATGTTAAAAGTAATGATTAAAGCCAGTTCCACAATTGCAGAATAAATTTTCATCAAAAAGTGTTCCATACATAACCTCCAAAATGACTGCATAATGACTGTTTATTGTATTTGAAAGATGTAACAAATATATAAGATAAGATTTTAGTGAGAAACCTTGTATCTGGTCAGCCCACTTTCAAAATTTTCTAGCTAAATTTGATTTACAATAAATACAATAGGAGTGTTTCTCTTCCCTGCCTTTGTTTTTCCTTCATTAGAGAAATTGTGTAGTCCCTGTCTACCAAGTATTGACCAAGTATTTTTACGCCTTACCTGATCAAGAAAGTGCAGTCTTCTGACATAACTGTAAATAAAATAAATCAATTAAAAACAATTAGTTTTCAAAAAAAAACAAAACAAAAAACAAAAAGAAACAAATCATTTCAGTAAAAATTTTTCAAGATCTGACAACAATATTTGTGCTTGAAGGGCTCTGAGCTTAACTTTTTTCTGTTATGAATTGGTGACCCAAATCAACAAATGGTCACTGGAAAGTCACTTGAAAGAGACTCTTAAATTCCATAAATCAAAGGAAGCTGGAAATCATTTTTGGAGGTTCATGCGATTTCTTAAGGCCTGGTTCAAAGGACAAGTAGATTTTTCCAATTAAAAAGTGAAAAAAGTTATTAAAAATTTTTCTAACTGATATCAATAATTATTTTCTTAGTTCAAACCCAGCATAATATTTGTCTACAATTTCAATGAAGTCACAAAGTGATAGCAAGTGGTTCAATTCATATTATTAATTCAAGGACAAAACCAACAAAAAAAGACAAAATAAAACATTATATGACTGGAAGCAAAAACTAGTTGCTCACCTTTCTTAAAGTTTGAAAAAAGGCAAATGAAACTGAATAATCAAACTGAACCAGACAATAAATCCAACACCAAACAAAGTTCAAATCTAAAAGGAAACTGATTTCTTTAAAGACTTAGTATTGATGCTCTTTTTTTTTCTTCCTAGTGCTTTCAAAATTTTTGAAAAAAAAAAATTGTCGAATTTTAAACGACTTCTATATAATGTGAGCGCCCGAATCACCAAAGGGAATTTGTTCGATTGCTCTCACATTTTGACAGTCACTGGTTTTGTATAGGTATAATCACATGATTTCGAATGCAATTTGGAATAAATAAGCGCGAGTAAATTTTTTCAAAGACTAACAAAATTGCATGAGCCGGTAGGGCGAGTGCAATTTGTGGCCTTTGAAAAACTTTACAAGTGCTTATTTATTCCAAATTGCACAAGAAAATTATCTGATTATCTATTAATAATATACATCAAAAAATACTAGGTAGCTTCTCATAACTACGCAGAAGATAAGCCCGCACATCACGTGCTAAAATAATTTATTCAAACCCTGCAAGTGACATTGACCTTGACATTGACCTTGAAATTGGCCTTGACATTGACCTTGACATTAACCAAACGTTCTGACCAATCAGAATGTCTGGTTTGTTTCTTTCTTTGCACTGAATTAACCCTATTCTGCACTGAATTAACTCTCCACTGCACTGAATTAACTGAAAACTGCATTCATCTTAACCAATCATAACTGAGAAATTTTTTCATGTATATTATTAAGATTTAAACAACAAAAGCGTGTCTCCGAATTTTTTATCTCTAAATCCTTTTTTGTTCAGAGCAATTTTGTATGATCAATCCACTTTTTTTTTAATCCTATTTCAAAAATGTTCTGTAACTTTTCCCTGAAATTGAATATGGCAAATCACAGACGCTTTGGTCCTGGGAACAGAGGAACACATTAAATAAGCGAAAAACAAAATTTGCTGGCAAGAGTACTACATTAATAACCCCATACATCAATTATGCATTCAGTCTTTGTTCAATGATCTGTCCAAGGCCTTCGACAGCTTGCCACATGATTTAATTTTAGCCAAACTTGCTGCCTATGGTATAAATTATCATCCAAAAGTTGTGCATTTATAGGTAATTACTTGACTGATCGCTTACAGAGAGTAAAATTAGGCAATCAATTTTCAGATTGGAGTCCTCTTCTTAGAGGAATTCCTCAAGGGTCTGTATTAGGTCCCCTTCTTTTTAATATTTACCTAAATGATTTACTATTATCTAGCCTTCAGTCCAAAATAAGTTCATTTGCCAATGATACTCAGATCTTTGATATTAATAACGATGTTTCCCTATTACATGGACACCTACAAACTGATCTTGTTACTGCTCATTCCTGGTTTTGCTCTAATGGCCTTAAGATGAATCTTGATAAGTGTGCTATCATGTGGCTGGGTAAGAGCAATGACACAACTATACCCTGTTTTTCCATTGGGAGACAGGAGATCACTTTTGTGGGGGGTGTTAAGCTACTGGGTGTAACCTTGATCATGACTTAAAAGTTTAATGAACATATAGGTAACATAGCACGGAAAGTTAGCAAGCAAATTCAAGTTTTACAAAGACATAAGAAATTAATTAACATCCATGCCAAGGTTAAAATAACTATATAATGCTTATTTTTTGCCTCATTTAAATTATTGCTCTATTGTATGGCATCATTGCGGAAAAGGTAATTCCAACAAATTGGAACAACTTAATGAATGTGCGTTGTGCTTTATTTACAATGATGATAAAAGCTTGTAGGAGGAATTATTATTGCGTATTAAGCATCCCACTTTATTTAATAGAAGAATTCATAATATTTTAACTTTGGTATTTAAAGCTTTGCATGGGTTGGTTCCAGAATATATTTCTAGGTTATTTACTTTATGCAACTGCAAAATTAATCTGAGGGGGGATAATATTCTTATGGTACCCAGGGTTAACACCACTAGCTATGGCCTCCACTCATTGGCCTATCAGGGTAGTAAGCTATGGAACTCTCTTCCCAATAACATAAGACTGCTACACGAATTAAGTCAATTTAAATCCAAAATTTCTAAATTGAAATTCAACCTGTAGAATAAATTTTACTTAGTTTTCATCTTGTTTAGAAATTATATTTTAATATCCTTGGCTTTAGAATTATATTTTGTATTTTATATATAGATAGTATTTAGATAGTAATTAGATTAATTTTAAATATTTTGAATTTAGATAATTTAACTTGGAGATATTAGCGTGTATTTGCTATCTTAAATTAAGTATAAATGAAGTTATTGTCATTGTCATGAAAACAATAGCGATAACAACAGAACTCCGCAGAGACTAGTAGTCTTTGTTTTCAAAATTTGGATTTTTTTCTAAGTCTTTTTTGAAACAAGGTAAATTAAATATATTAATACGTTTGTAATCAAATTTATAATTGTGATTGGCTTGTGTCATTCCTCACCTTTGCTGTGTACACATTTCATGGGGGTTTTGAGTCTTTGTTTCCTCGACAACTTTTTGCCCCAAATCGTGCATTTGTAGTACGTTCGATTCTTGTCGATTATTTCTACATAAAGTGAGTTCACATCATTATTCATATCAACGTCAGAACGCGGATCTGAGGGTATCCATCGTCCAAAAAGCAGGGCAACGTTCAGAGAAGTCACGATGTTTTATAATCTTGCAACCTTGCACGCTTCTCTTGAGACCGCAATAGAGAGAGCCAGCGGACTCTCTTGACTAACCAATGACAATTCCCAAAATATACACGTGATCATGCCCGTGATCAGAAACAGAAATTAGCGCTCATCTTTGAATGTACTTTTCATCTGTTGACCGCTTGTACGTTGTTATTTCTCTTCTTGACTGATTAGCTTAAAACAACATCCCTAAAAAAAGATGGGTTTTACCGTCGTTCGATGGGAAGACGAGAACAGCGTGAGTGTTTTAGATGAAAAGCAAGTTGGTCGAGCGGCCATTTATAAAGCTACGATTTTGAAAGTTTGTGGTGAGTATAAATTGCGATATTCAGTACGTGATCAAAACTGAGAATCGAATCGGTCAGTTGCATGCGACAGTTTCTTAAGCTTACGCTTAAAAATGAATCAAATCTATCCGTAAGGTAAAGGTTTCAGGATTATTTTAGTCACGTTGGACAAGCTGCGACCCCAGCAAAAGACACAGCTGCTAAGCCTGCAGTTTAGGATAACTTTATTACAACTTTTTGTTACAGTTACAACACGATTCTGATTGAAAAATCAATTATTTAACTGTTATTAAGCCCTAGCTTCACTCCCAAGAGTGTTGGGTCAAAATTGAGTTGAATTCTTCGAATTTCAATTCGCAGTTCTAATCAACAAAAACAAACAGTATACATGAAAATGCTGCTTGGCAGCTTACATGTGAATGCTAACACACAAGTGTTTTATCCAAAGAAATTACAACCACAAAAAATTGTGTCAAAGCCTGACTCTCACAGGTAAGGGGTATTTACCCATTTGTATTATTTTGTGACTGATAGTATTTATTGCAATAAACATAATTCAAGTTAATGTATTTCATGGAAAGGAATCAACAGAATTTATTCACAATTTGTGTCAAACCAAATTGAATGACTGATAAGGACTATTTTAGATAAATGGCTGTAATCGAGGATAGTTTTTATGAAGTTTTTAAGAAAAGAAAAATAAATCAAATTTCACTGTAATATTACTACACGTTGATGTTAATATACCATAGAATATAACATTATTTTACATCTAAACCTGAGTTAAACATGTAAATAAATTTCATTTGACAAATTGAATTTTTAGTTGGAAGTTAATGCATGTATTCACTTTATATTTAGTTATCTCAAAGTTTTCCTTAAATTCCCAGTAATTCTTGAACATTCTTAGAAATTCCTGCAAATTCCTAGGAATTTCTGGCAAGTTTTTAGATTTATAGCCTTTCAGGGAAGTGATTGGTGCTCTGAGTTGGAATTCCTAGGAATTGCTTAGAAATCCAAGTCCCGTTGGCTATGAACTTGGAATTTCTGGGTATTTCTAGATTTTTAGAACCAGAGTGGTTGCAGTTGGGAATTTCCACTCAGAATTTACCATGAAAATTCACACCTCTTATTCCTAGCAATTCCTAGAAAAAAATACTCAGGAATCTGTGGATAATCCTAGGAATTCCAAAATCCATTTTGTAAGGGGGGTTCAAAAGGGGGTTAACATTGATCTAACATAGGTTAACCTTGGTTTTAATTTCTCGAAACTGACAGAAAAAATGCAAATGAAAAATTCCTTTGCAAAGCTATTAAAAGTAAACTAAAATTTTTATACTAACTCCAGTGTAGGTTAATTGTGTTTTGAACAACCCGGCCCAACTGGTATTTTAAATGCCAATGCAGACCCTTCTCCCCATTCCCCTAGTGGAGGACATTTCTTTACAGTTGGTGACAGGGGTTTTGTTTGTCATCAAATGAAGCAATAGGCTAACTGTATCCTTTTGTTTTTTGGTGATTTTTAAAATTTATCACTTCAATCTCTGTAACAGCCTATTTCTGCCAACAACCCAATTGAACAAGAATCTACAGTCAGTGACATCAGCAAACAAAATGCAAACAAAAAAGAATCCTCTGATGTGACTGTCAGTCTCAGGGAGGCCAATCTTCAACAGAACAACACGATGAAGCACTAGTCCCACCTGCTTCTTTCAATATTGAATCTTCCTTGAACAAGACGGACTTGATGGATTGTATCAAAGGCACCATTTATGGTATGATTGTATCAAAGGCACCATTCATGGTATGATTGTATCAAAGGCACCATGTATAGTTTTGGAGATGCGATAGGATTTTTAAGGGGTGAACTGCCACATAGGAAGTAATGTACATCATATCATATTTATGCTTGCCAAATTTCCAGAGTCAAATGCAAGCAATTTTTTCTAACCTTCATTAATAATAATATTTTGATAATGATAATAGTAATAATAGTAATAATAATAATAAATGCCTTCATTGCTCATTAGAGAAAAATACGTATCTAATGTTACAGGATGAAAGGATTAAAAATGTGAAAAACTAGTTACATATATCTGGCATAAAATATCATAAAAGGTTCTATTTAAAAATTAACCTATTTACAAATGTGTTCTTATAACATTCTGTGTTTATCTTGGGCATTTGGCAGTTTTTACGTCTAAGCTTGTTGGTTAAAATTAATTGTTTTTTTTCTTACAGTAAGCTTACCTCAGAGGGTGGTTATCAGGCTGTTTAACTTTTTAAAAAATCACTTTTAATTGTCTTTTCTTGTAGTAATGATCTAGTCAATCTCATTACCCAAATTTCTGAAAATCCTTCAACTTTTGAACACTATCAAAGATTTTGCAAGGAATGACAAAGGCAGGGGAAGCTGTAATTCTTGATGTCATCTTGAAACCCAAGGTTAACCTTGTAAGGTCCCTTTTGCTTGCATTAGTCATGCCTCATATGTTAAATGTCAGTATGCATATTCTCCATACTGTTTTCTAAAATATTCCCATGATACTCATGATGAGAATTTGTTAATGAAACTGTTGAGTAGTCCTTTCAGCCTTAAGGCAGCAACTTTTTCTTCATTTTACGTTGATTAAAATAAATCTCTGATGAAGAAGTAAACAATTACATAGAAAAACTGTGGAAGAAGTTTGTGTTACAAAGCAGCCTTTTCCCATTTTTCCTGTGTAAATGCTCAAAGGCTTGAGCAAACTTAAAACATTTTAACTGAATACTGTATTTGCCTGTGTATAGATCGACCTTTTATGACCAAAAATATCAGCTCAAAAAATCACCCTTGACTTATACATGGGTCATACACAAAAACCTGACCCAAACAATCCAAGAAATTAGCGTAAAAATTCCCAGTTGTGGGAATAATCTAACAAAACAACATGGTGTCCACAATAACCTGGTGGCCTACGATAATTTCTTATTTGCTTTCTGCTTTCAAACTAGTGTTGACAGACTTGGTTTCAAAGTATCTTTGATTACTTCTTCCTCAAGCCCCAAAGTATGAGAGGTTATAATTGTGAACCTTAATTCACCTCCACAGACTCCATTACTCAGGAGTAAGCCTATATTATTGTATGATTCTTACAGATTTACAGTAAGACACACTGTAAAGTAAGTAAAGAAATTTTTCAATGCAAGTCAAGATAGGATACATTTGGAATATGATATGAAGTTCAAGGATGCTCACTGGTGGAGATGAGACTCTGGAGAGTGAACAGATGACTCAGATCAAATGATTTTGATTTTCTAGTCTCCATCACTTTTTCAATGGCTCATCCTTGAGCTCTACTGCAAAGAGCCGCCTGGCACAAGTAAAGACTTTAAGACAGTAAGGCCTCTAGATTGACTTGAGGTAAACCACCATAATAGATAAAAATAATATGTGATCTATTTTCAATACTGATTTGGAGTAACTTGGCTGTTTGATTTCTTGCAGTTGGTTCCTGTTGATTTTGCCAAAAAAAAATTAGATTTTGGAGCAGAAAGGGTTTTCCAGAGCTAGGTGATAGTGGTGGAATGGGAATTGGCGGCACTACATAATTATGGTGTTCTGCATCATCCTGACTTTCTTACTGATCCACACAAGGTACAGAGCAATGAAGGCAGTCAGTAATTTGCCCTGGCCTGCTCAAGAAAATATAATTAATAACAATTTAATATTTATATTGTGCAAATTAACATTGGGCAATGATCAAATGCACATCAGAATGTTTCATGGTGGACTTAACAGACTGCTTGCAGCAGTTTACAATTTTTTGTGAAGACTAATTTTAATAGATGCTCCCAATTTCAATAAACAGGCCAGACCACAACACCGGGAACTACATTCCCTACTCCCCTGGTCTGGGGCTCAAACCCTCAACCTCCCTCCCGCACAGCAGTCCAGCGCTCTACCACTTGAGCTAACCAAGTGGCATGATGAACACTTTTACCCCTAAGATCATGTTTAGTAATTCTCATTACTGTCTGCCATACAATTCTTATAGTGTTAGTTTGGAGAATTTGGTATTGGATCATCCTTCACATTTCTGGGATCAGAAAGTCCAGTTATCACTGATATTCTTACCCCATTTTGATGACTGCCGTTATCTATTACTGTGCAGACACATGGCAAGAGCTTCAATTGCTGATCATTTCCTTCATTCTCATAACTTTAATGTATGATTTTGGGCTGATGTTCTAAGGAGAAATTAGATGCTAATCACTCTGAGGGGTAATCTTGTATTTGTCTTCCAATAGATCATGAGTAACAACCGATCAAATTGCGGGAATAATTCAGCTTGTCAGGTAAATTTACTGCTTAATCTTTGCTCTCAGGCAGCCGAGTACGTCTGGGAATCTTCAGGTAGCTTTCTAGCTCCAAACGGAGGTGTCATGCGCACATTAATTGTAGGAGTTCATAACTTTGGCGACATAGATGCAGTGATAGAGAACACTAAGGCAGCATGTAAAGTCACCCACGCAGATCCAAGATGCATTGCGTCTTGTGTTGCCGTGACAACAGCCATTGCAATGTTGTTGCAGGGAAAGTATTTTGTGGAGGAGTCTGGAAGCTATGACGCTGAGGCATTGATAAAGGAAGCTTTTGGTTATGCCTGTGCCACACTTGAAACTGACGAGAAGGTAATGTTCGCTGATGTGTTATTGAGCACGCAAAGAAGCCTCGTGAAAGCTGGTGGCCAAAGTAACCATGCTAACCATTGAAGAAATAACTAATAAGTAAACTTACCCCCCCCCCTCCCCCCTATAATAACCAGGGTTAGAAATTTTTCCTACCAGCTACTTAAAGGCTCAACATGGAAAGACTCTATCGAGATAGCCGGCTTAGAGCCTGGTTCTCAGGTTAAGTGGAGATGCAGGCTCCCTGAAGTGCACACGTAAGCATAGACATAGGCAGTCCTCTCTTAAGCATGTATGAAATAATTCTAAGGTTTTTCAGTTTTCTGTTGATTTACGACAAGTAAAATTACCAGTAGATTATTGACCGCTTCAAGGACCTGTCATTATTTATCGCCAGTCAAAAGGGAGGGGGGGGGAAACTTGGGAGGTTTCCAGGGAGAACTGAGAGAGAACCTGTCGTCGCCAATAGAGTTTAAATGGGGATTATACAAAATTTACTCCGGTACCATAGAAACATCACAGAGCGTTATGGGGAAGTCTGGTAAACTTTCTCCTGACACAACCAAAATCCTCACCCCTCCCCTCCTCAGGCGATAAATAACGACCGGTCCCATAGAGCATCTGTATGTGGCCTGTCAGTTAGTTTAAACCAAGGTGAGAACCTTATCTCGTGAATTGCTTTTAGAAAAAGGGTTTGGAGGAACACATGTTTACCAAGTCACTGGAAGATCTACAGCTTGACCAACGCGGCAAAATAGGTTACACGTACAAATGTTTAGGCGCCGGAATTTGGTCCTTGAGGCAGGATGATTTTCGTGCTGCCATAGAAGCTGTGGCATAGGAGGTAAGTCTGATACTTAGCAAGACACAATATCTTTTTGGATTTTTCTTGTAAAAACCATCATTTTGAAGAGTCCAAATGAATTCTAGTTTCTACGGAGTTTATGTCTGAATTGCCGAGGGAATGTGAATATGAAGCATTGTGATACCTTTGGAAAATTCGTGTCTCTGGGTACAAAATCTTGCAAAATTTTGATGTGCTACTCATCTTACAAGAATATGCAATCTGCAGGCAAGGCCCATTATGTTGGACTATCGGTGCACCATTTAGAAGTCAGTTTATAGGGCTTTGTTAGGTTGTTGGAAATTTTTTTACGATTAAAGAAAATTTTAAAGTTCAAGTTTTAAGCCACATATATTTCAATAATGTTGTGAAATTACTTTTTTTTTTTTTTTACGCACTAAATTGCGAACCTATTTTTCTTCTCAGGCCGGAGACGCTGACACAAATGGCGCAGTAGCCGGGGCGCTGTTAGGCTGTAAACTGGGTGCCAGTAAACTGCCAGAATCTTGGCTCAATGAATTGATACATAAAAAGTGGCTAGATGAGAAGATTGAGAAGTAAGTAAAACATAGAATTGCTAGGGGTTTCGAACATTTAAATATAGCCAAACAAAACAAGGAACTATATCATGGTACATTTCCAGTGATAAATCACTCACGTGATGGGCACGTGGAACCAGGCACGCGCAATCAGGTGCGTGACTCGTACCGTAAGTCACGCATAAAGTCACGCAAAAAGTACAATTTATATAAACTGGCGTTTCTAATACCTGTTAAAAGATAATCATTATAACATGTACGTTCCGAAAAATTGTAGAATAAACGCTCCCTGAAAAGGTCTTTGAAAGAAATGTTTATATTTGTATCAGTAGGGCCTCTGAAACGAGGATAATAATCCACGGCTTGTGTAAGACGGAAACTGGACCAATTATAAGATCGCGGCTTACGTAAACCGCGAAATGTTCGTATGAGGGGTTCATATCTTAGGTCTTATGAACATGTGTGAGGTCAAGAGCACGGGAAAAATGCCCAACCGCGGGAAAATATTGCGCTTTCGCATTGTAAGGTCGCGTCTTGCGTAAGCCGCCAATGAGCTGCGATGCCATTTATACGAGTAGTTTCGCATCTCATCAAAGCCGCGGCTTATTCAAGACGTTCTCAAAACCCCTATTTTGCAGAAGAGGCCTCAAAACTGGCAGTGTAATGTTTACACGATGAGTTCGCGACTTAGCTAAGCTGCGAATTAGTTTCTTAGTATAATCGGCCCTAATATTGGTGAACCTGCTTTTTACTCTCAGTTGGCGGAAAGACGGCGGAAGGTAACATTATATCATTTGCATTTTTTAGTTTCATTGTCAAACAAAGTTGCTGTACCTTTTTTTTCAGGTTCTTGGCTCTTCTTGGTCTGACTGAATGAAGAATGAAAACCCGCGCCTTATTTACTGTGACGATATTTAGCAACAACTTTATTTTATTTTATTTTTACCTTATTTACACTGCTTTTTGAACTAGTATTTAGATAGATCCAAAAAGATATTATTAGAAATTTTAACTAAGCTATTTCCTTAACGGTTATAATTTAATTTTAGAATCTTTTCAAAATTAGATCTAATTAGATCTAAGCAGAAATTTATAAACTTTCAAAGAGATTTAGCTCACATATTTTTGTTTCTATGCACTTGGATTATTATAGAATGCAAATTTGATAATATTCATGTTACTTTCCGCAGTACAAGCCCTAAATTGCCATTTACATTTTAAGTTTAACCAATAACTATGAGAAACAAGGAGAATACTACCTGCGCTAGTTTTAGCGTCATGTTAGTGTTATGAGTAACACACCTGTATACATACACGCACAGAAACTCACACAAACTCGCCTTCTGAAAAAAAGTCTTCAAACTTAGGTAACAGTTAAAGTATGTTCCGTATAAATGAAATTAGAAGGATATATTAGATTACACAAGGACAAACGGGTCGTTGAAGCTCTACCGAATATACATTGAGATGTAGTGAAGATACTAATAAAACAATGGACAAAACCCCAAAGAATGTATCAAGTGAAATAACTTTTCTTCGGTTCGGAAATTCTTCAGAACGGTGAATTCAGATACCCACCCCAGTAAGGGAAAGATTTAATGCGTAATGAAAGGATGGCGCGCATGGTGACTGAAAATCAAATATTGGCGCAGAAGAAAAAGAAATAAAGAAGTTTAAATTTTAGGTGCGAGAAGGAATAAACATTTCAAGGAAAGGCGAAAATGGAGACAAAAAGTCTTGCGATGGCATAAAAAAAATGGTTACCTCAAAAAGTGCGAGAGAGCTGGGGACAAATAACAGTTGTACGTAACGAAGAGTACGACGGGAGGGCAGGTTGCCCAGGCTTCCTTCAGGGAAGACTGAGGACAAGTCAGTATTGGTGTGAGGAACGTGAAATAGAGAGAAACATGGCAAAGCACCGTTTTATTTTTCTTTTACTTGCTCAAGCTGCTACAGCCCTTTATGTCTATGTTTCCTGTGTTAGGTAAATATCCGTGGTTACATCTTGACACACTGCACAAGAGGAAACTTAAAGGGTGGGAAAATTGTGATATCTGTGGTGTTCTGACACACCAATCCATCCATACAGCCATATCGATGCAAATCCTGAGAAAAAGAAATTGAAAATACCCAAGGATGACTAAGTTAAAAATGTTACTTATAAATTAAACCCTTGGCCTTCTATTTAGTACCTTGAGGTTACAGGCGCCGTCTTCTGGGATTTTCGGAATTGACCGCTGGGCCAGAATCGGACAGCAGAAATTTGGGGCGCAGTCAACGTCAGATTGACACCTCTGGCTTATTAAAAAAATTAAGAAATAGTTACTAATAAAACTGCTTTTCGAACTCAACTGCATGCGGATTCCTTTACATAAGGATCTGTTCATGGGCTTTTTGGTTCGTTCGAGAGGTAAACTTCAATTTGTCGTTGACACCCGTTTCTAGAAATCTCCTTCATCTCGTTCTCAGCAAAGTAAGACAACCCCTTCCTAGGCTGCGCTCTAGTTATCGTAAGAATTCCCAGGAAACGCTTGACTCTGTAAGCTGTGTTAGCTGCGTTGACAAAAAAAAGAGAAGAGTGCACTTCAATCAGCTTGGAAAACTCAGATTTTACCTTAAAAGAAATTGACTTTAAATATACCTTGCGAAATAGAAATAATTTTTTTTCTTGTTGTTACTGTTTATAATCAAATTTGTTGAAGATATACTAAGAAACAATACCGTCTTGTTGACATAACCCATAAGGTAAGGTTTTCGTCAAATCTTTGGTAAGTTGTCACAGATGTTGTGGAACAATTTGCTTTGAAAATATTATTTGTTTATAAAAAAAATTTCAAATGTAGATGTTCAGGTAACACTAGTATTAATGATATGTAAGGCTATCCCTCGAAAACGAAACGGTCCTATGTAGTATTAAGGATTTTGCAGCAAGTAATTTTAATATTTAAATGAGTTACAATCACACATCCCCATATATAAAAATGTGCATGATCATGGCATGGGCTTGTGTAGCAAAGCAGCTCAGTCACATTAGTGCATAGCAGTTATCAAACTGCGTCTTCTTCCCTTTAAAAATTATTTTGATATGTGATATGGAGAAAACAAGGAATCCAGCAAATTTCTCTACTGAAACCCAAGATTAAAAGAGAATTGAGGTTGCCATTTCAATGAATAAAGTTAGCCTTGCCTGTTTTGGGTTTGATATTAAATAACCAAAGACGGCAAAAGGATAAAGTCGATTTTGCGTTTCTGCCAGAAACGCAAATTACACCACTTGCTCTTTAATTCAAACCGCAGTTCACGCCAACATTTGAAAGAAAACATTCAAGTTTGGTTTTAAGGTTTAACACATTTAATTTGGAAACTGCATCTGGAGTTTTTCAATCTTTGTTTTCGCTTTTATAACTCAAGCTAAGCGCCATTTTAAGCATCCATTACTGCCTCAGAGAGAGCCTCGTTCCTGTGATAGGAAGCGTGAGGTAGGCTGTCTCCTTACATTCTAGTCCATCTGCGTAGGCGCACTTGTGTACGTCCTAAAGAATAAATAAAAAGGAAAATGTTATTACACCAAAAGCTTAAGGAAGCTTAAGGTCAATTTTGGAAAGATGAGAGAAACTTTATAAATATCTGACCAAGAAAAAAAGCTATTAATGGCTTACCGTCAAAATGCAGGTGAAGTATTTCTTGAGTTTAGGAATACATCGCTTGTTAAAGGCACAGCATCTATTGTAAATGTAATCTTCTACGGTGAGGCATCTCTAATTCATGACGAAAAAATAATTTTCTTTGAAATATATAGAAGCCTAAGTTTGAGTTTCTTTACGTTTTGTCAACTACCTAACGAATGAATGAATGAATGAATGAATGAATGAATGAATGAATGAATGAAAAACTTTATTTAAGTGTCTATGTTTTTAACTATAAGCTAAGGGGGACACTAAAAAATTTAAAAGTCAAATACATTTACATATGAAGATAATAGTTATTTACAGTAGATAATTAAAAAGATTATAAAGTTATTTAGTTAAGTTTTAAATCTCAACGAGAGTTGAAAGGTCGACTTTTCTTATGTTCTTCTTGAACGAATTTAGAGTTTCTATCGTTCTTAGGTGTCTTGGTAACTTCGACTAGATGAGAGGTCCCATATATTCAATAGAATTGCTACCAAATCTTACAGTTTCGAATCTTGGCAGTTCGAAGTCACTGTTCCGCAAATTATACTGAGTGTTCTTTATATTAAAGAAGTCAGAAATATTCTCGGGTACGAGACTGTGCTTAACTTTAAACATCAAAGAGGCAATGTCTTGTAGGCGCCGATTGTACAAAGTCGGTAGTTTGGCGCGACTTAGCAGTTCTTGATAGGACGCTGATCTAGTTTTGTACACCGCCCTAAGTACAAAAGTGCCATACTAGATGACAGTAGGTTAGATAGGGCAGAATTGAAGACCTGTAAATTGACCTGTAAAGTGAAGACCTGTAAAGTTTAGCATTACAGGGAATCAAATTGTGTAGCCGCACGAGGACCCCTACTTTTAAACTCGAGGCTTGGAGCATAGATCACTGATATGACTAGTATCCTTAAAGCCGTATTTTCCCCATTCTCTCAATAGTATGACCATCAACAGAAAAGTTATCGGTCCTCAAACATTTTCAATCATTCCAACAAACTTTCAAACTTACGTTGAAGTAAAGCCAGCGCCTGACCCTCATGGGTGCATCTGCTGCCTGGTTATCAAGGTCGATCGTCTCCACTTCGATATCCATATCTCCCGGCATGCATTGTTTAACGGGATTCTCGATTCCGTGTTCTATCACATCCTTGGTGAGAACGCAGGAAAGACCATTCTGGCAACTGCATTCTCCTTCCTGGCCACAGAAAAGGAGTGACGAGAGCAGAATAAAAATTCTCATCCGGTGAATTATAAATTCAAAATGAACTTAATTGCCATCCGCTTTGTCATATGAGGAGCGAGCTTATGAAGGGGTAACCTCCCAGCTAAATAAATTCTTAGGAAGTTTGTACTTCGTTCTTCTTCTTTGTTCTTTTCTAACTTAGATACGCATCGATTTTCTTTTCCTTTGCCAGTCGCTAATAATGACACGAAACTGGTATAACCTTCGTCTCTAAAAGATTCACTCTATTGTGGTGTCACCTGGCACGACGTTACAAGACATAACTCAAAGTATCCATCCATATCGAGGTCGTTTCTTTTTTTGTAATGGCAAGTTATCTTTATGTCTTTATCTGCTTTTTTCGTTAATTCTTAGTGTAAAAGATATAGTTATCAAAATTATTAAAAAATTAATGATTCATGTATTTTTTTTTTCTTTTAAGATCTTCGATTGTAAAAAACTTCAAGGGTCATGATCGAAACGCATGCGAATTGAACCCTTGATGCAAGACAAAGGACTTCCATCATATCCACGCATAATAGCATTATTTCATGTGTCGTAAGACTAAAAAAAATAAAGTTGTAAGGAAGTATTCATCTCTACAGCACAGACACATCCGCCTGTATACTTGGACGACAAGTCCTTTGCACAATAACCTTTGTATCGCCTTAGGTTGTTTAAGCCATTTACTGAAATCCGTGGAAGTAGTAAGTATGCAGTACACTTTTTCAAAGTATCAATGCATATTGAGGACGTTTCTCTTTTTCTAATGGCAAGTTATCTTCTTGTCTTTATCTGCTTTTTCTTTCATTCTTAGCGTAAAAGATATAGTTATCAAAGTTAGTAAAAAATTAATGATTAGTGTAATTTTTTTTTAAGATTTTCGATTGTAAAAAACTTCGGTAAGCCCTCCAAAAGAGTACTCAAGACATTTAGAGAAACCGACTAAATCGAGGTAGATATTTGTGCTTAAGAATAAGAAAGACCCCCACCCAATCTGTTCTTCCGCTGACCCCTTAATCGAAAGTCGACCAATGGTTTTGCTGTACGTGGCTCAACCCTAAGCAAAACCTTTCGACACAGCGCTTTGGCGGCTAAAAGCCAGGAGGACTTAGCACAAATCAGACATGATTAAGTTGGCATTGCAGCTGAACAACTTTGCACTGTTAAGAGCTCCTTTCTGCTAACATACAAAATTATCCAACACTAACACACTGAGTGGTGTCTCCTAAAGTGCTTTACTCTACACGCAGTTGAACAAGCTTCGTTTCATTTTCGTTTAAACACGCTGTTTGAAATACTTAGCCTCATTTTGTACTCCTGGAGATAAATTGCAAAACATACCACTTCAACATTTTTCTCGGAAACTTTAAGATCAGGGCGCGAGGGCCTCTAGTCACAATTTGTTTCATCAAGATCATAGCCTCTACATCGTCGTGAGCGATTCAAGTTCCATTCACTCAAACTCAAACCATGAAGATCTTCATTTTTCTGAGCCTCTGTGCCACTGTTAGTCTGGTGAGATTCCAAAAGTTGAAACGTTTTATTTCTTTTAATATTCCATCTTTTCCCTCTCAGTAGAATGAAGAGAATCACTAACTCTTATCCCTAACCAAATCACGCGTTTTGTGAACGTTCTTTGAAGAGCTAATTTAGATGCGTGTGTTTCTTTCAGGGATGCTCAAATCTTCCTGAACTTGCAGCCTGTAACAGAGAGGTGAGCCCAAAACACTTTTCTTATTCTTCATGGTGTTGATAAATATTTGTGGTAATAATGCTTGTAGCCACTTTGATGGCTTAGAGATATTTTCAATTAAGCGTCGAAAGAAATGCGGGATTCCTTAATTCTGCTTAAATTTCACCTGGTGATTGGTTCAGAAAACTCTCGCCACTACTTTTAAGAACCTAGATTAAAAGCTAAAATATAACGTGAAGTGGCTTTTCCTCCCAGATTGTCGTAAAACAAGGGAGGGGAGCATTACAGCCCGTCCCACCGCTCTTATTCCGCCACCAAAAGCTTCTGCCTCAAGGTCTATAAAGACTGTTGTGTTGCAAAGCATTGTGGTCCTCGAGGCTGTTAGTGCAGGTGTCTCTCTGTGTGTGTCTCAGTTCATAACGTATTAGTTACACCTACGTCACGTGATTCTTGTACCAGGATGCAGACTGCAGCTGTCAAACCGGTCTGTACTGTGTTCTGACCAAAAAGTTGATCTACCAAGGACAAATGACCGACGTCAAACAGTGCATGCCAGAAGGGATGGAGATAGAAGTGGAAACAGTCGATCTTGACGGGGAAGGTGCCGTGGCTCCCATGAAGAAGAAACGTTTTTTGTTCAATGGATTATTTAAGGTAGGGGGGATTTAATTGAAATAATTGGGTTAACCATAGCATCACACATAGCTAGTGACTCTGTTCCTCTTTGGATTGTAAACCAGTCTAAAACAAAAATAAAGGAAGGTCATGAAATACACCAGACGAGCCTCGAGCACGTGAAAGGCACGAGCATAAGTCGTGAATTGTTACAGTTTGAGTTGCGTTTAATTGATTGATAAGATCAAGGGATGTTCCACCAGCTATATGCACCAAATGATAACAACATATTTCTTTCATGTCTAAAGCTTAGTGTTGCACGAATGTTACTATTGCCAAAAGGTCTGGAGATATGTCACGAATTTATGTCACGAGTTTGGGTTGAAGTCACTTCTAAGTTGCCTTGTGTCAAGTGATTTATAATTCCTGGTTGGGATAACTTTGGGTTTTGCATTACCTCTTGTAACTTTGAAGACTGCGAATATTAGGTTGTGGTCAGAGATACCCAGGTCGATGGAGCCAGAGGTTTGGATTTTTGAGGGTTGACTAGTGATCACGAGGTCAATAAGTGACTTGGAGGTGACAGTAATACGGGTTGGGCTGTTGATAATGTTCTTTAGTCCACAGCTACATAGAATCCCTCGTAGGCGTTTTCCATATTCGGATTCCTTATTGTTAGGTTTGTGCAACATATCAGAGTTGAAGTCGCCAACAAGTATTACATTTTTTCTTTTCAGCCAGATATTAGAAATCAGGTCTCTGAAAGAGTCGGAAAAGGAGGAGTCATCGGGTGGTCTGTAGACACAGCCAACAAGGAAGGATTGAGATCTCATGGTGATGTTCAGTTTAAATACCTTTAAACTCTTTTAGCCCTAAGATCATGTTTAGTAATTTTCCTTACCTTCTGCCATACAATTCTTATGATGTTAGTTTGGGGAATCTGGTATTGGATCAACTAATAATAATAATGTTCAGCCATGATGCTTCTAAATTTGGTCTTTCCCAAGAAACAGAAGGGTATACAGTAAGATATTCTTTAAAATATATCAGAACACCACCTCCACAGGAACCACGATCCCTTCTCACAAATTTATATCCAGAAATTCTGATCCAATCGTCTGACACACTTGAGTTAAGGTGGGTCTCAGTAATACCAAGAAGGTCAAACTTGATCTCATACAAGAGGTGCTGGACCTCACTCAGCTTGTTTATAAGGCCATTGATGTTGAGATGACCAATCTTAAGGTTCTTATCGCCAACTGTTTGTTTAAGCACGAGAAAAGGATCTTCCTGGGATTCTGTAAGCTTGGTGTCGTTTACATTCGAGGTAGTAGTTGTAAGTGGGGATTCATTTCGGGAGATATTTGCAGTAATCTCAGTGGATTGTTGGCAGCGAGGACAAGACCACTCGAAGGTTGTCAGGCGTTGTAAGTTTTTGTAATCGTTTGGCTTGATGTTGCCGCATTGGATATGGCACCATTTTTCACACTGGTCACAAATCACGGCTCTGTGGTTGCAAGCGACGGTCTTCAAACAAACAGGGCACTTTGGAGGAGTGGAGCTCGGACCAGGATTGAGGGAAACATCGCCGCTTCTAAGGAGACGACTTTGTTGAAAACTTGTGTCGGAGTTGGCATAGTAGTATGTCCTCGAGCCAAGATATCTTCCACCACGTGGAGCAGAGACAAAATGGCGGACGAGCTCACACGTCGGGAAAGGCTGCAATTTCGGTGCAAAATTTTCTCTAGGAGACACAAAAATTCTCAGCTGGAAAGCTGAGTCGCTTAGAAAGCGGTTCCAACCTGAGTTTTGACCAGGGTTTGACAGAAAGCAGAACAAATTTAGCAAAAGTACGGGGACGCCAAACACACGTCCGACCGCCATTATACCGCTGACCATTATACAATGAAATATATGAAGTTCATATATTTTGAACTGCGGTATTAGATACATATGGTGCACGATCCTCGCAGTAGAGAGCGCTATTTAAGCAATAGCGAATATCTACTGCGAGGATCGTGCACCATATGTATAAGTCTCCTCATGAAAAGTATTCGAAGCATATATGTGGTAGAAATGTTATAGAAAATTTGAGTTACCAGACTTCTTAAAGACAGCATTTTAAGGCATTGAACAATAAAATAATCTAATTAAGGTGTTTACTCACCGGTTTGTTACAAACTGAAAGTTCAGGAAGTTCTCAACATCCCTGAAGAAAAAGAAAAGAACAACATGTACATGAAATGTGTGGAGTAATTGGAATCGGACCTTTTACTCCATGAGTACAAACAACGACAACAACAAACAGAACAGAACAAGACTCATATCTGCTTTCCAAGTTTGCTCACAAGTTTAAAAAGATGTATGTTTTGTCTTTGTTTCCAGTTTTCCTTGAATGAGCGCGTGGTATGAAATAAAAGAAGTTCTGTGAAGTATTTGATAATGTATTATTTAAAGATTTAATTAAGAAGAAAACACGCCTTTTTGCCAGCAAATACTCTGTTCCGGTTTGATAGAATTAAACTCAGTTTTAGCGGTGCGTGTCTAAAATTGAAATAAAAGATGATGTTGAGTAGCAACATGTGTCTTAAATCCCTCAAGGCTCACCAAAGCAAGTGAAATGCTCAAGCTCAAAATTAGTATGGCAGTCATCATGTTTCTTTCGTTTAACTAAAAGAGCCTAAAGTACACAACTGGGATAAAGTTCACACTCTAACGGGACGTTTCAAATGAAACGTTGTTCCTTATACTTCACTATTGAAGTACAGTATTTTCACAGATATTATTAAAAAAAATGCGAGAGTACTTTTAAACATCTTACGTAAACGAACATTTTCAATATGATAATGGTTTTTTTCAACTGTTTGTACGCATACACCGCAAGGGTCATGATCGAAACGCATGCGAGTGGAACCCTTGATGCCAGACAAGGGATTTCCATCATATCCACGCATAATAGTATTATTTTATCATGTGTCGTAAGACTAAAAAAAATAAAATTGTAAGGAAGTATTCATCTCTACAGCACAGACACATCCGCCTGTATACTTGGACGACAAGTCCTTTGCACGATAACCTTTGTATCACCTTAGGTTTTTTAAGCCAGTTACTGAAAACCGTGGTAGTAGTTAAGTGTGCAGTACACTTTTTCAAAGTATCAATGCCTATTGAGGACGTTTCTTTTTTTCTAATGGCAAGTTATCTTCATGTCTTTATCTGCTTTTTCTTTCATTCTTAGCGTAAAAGATATAGTTATCAAAGTTAGTAAAAAATTAATGATTCATGTATTTTTTTTTTTTAATATTTTCGATTGTAAAAAACTTCGGTAAGCCACCCAAAACAGTACTCAAGACGTTTAGAGAAACCGACTAAGTCGAAAGACCCCCACCCCATCTGTTCTTCCGCTGACCCCTTAATCGAAAGTCAAGCAATGATTTTGCTGTACGTGGCTCATCCCTAACCAAATCACGCGTTTTGCGAACGCTCTTTGAAGAGCCAATTAAGATGCGTGTGTTTCTTTCAGGGATGCTCAAATCTTCCTGAACTTGCAGCCTGTAGCAGAGAGGTGAGCTCAAAACACATTTCCTATTCTTCATGGTGTTGATAAATATTTATGGTAATAATGTTTGTACACTACAATTAATCACTTTAATGGCTAAGAGAAATTTTCAGTTGAACGTCCCACCGCTCTAATTCCGCCACCAAAGCTTCTGCCTCTAGGTCTGTAAGATTTTTGTGTTGCATAGGATGTGGGTTCTTTAACGTCCCCTGCCGAAATTAACTCATTGATAGGTGAAGGACACGGGACCTCCGGCTTTACGTCCTATCCGAGAAGACGAGGCAATGTGAGTGAAGCGTCTTGCTTAAAGGACACAACGTCAAGCCCCAGCCAGGACTTGAACCCGGGCCATCTGACCCAGAGTCTAGCGTACTGACCACTGGACTACTCACGCCTCACAGTACTTCACATGCTATTTAACGGTTAGTTGAAGCATGAAGGTTTACATTATTTCTTGTAGTCCAGTCGTAATAAAGGCAATAACATCGGTGGGGTATCATTAACAATATTGCTATCGCTATCCTTATTTGCGCAGTTATCCTTTTGATCGTAATTATTATTATAATTAGCGTCCGCCATTATTATTAGTATTATTAGAACTATTATTATCATTATTATTATTATTATTATTATTAATATCATTATGAGCAGAGTCAAGAGCCTTATCATTATTACTATCGGTATTGTTCTTATTATCATTATTATTATCATCAGACTCATAATTATAAGCAGTGCCACCATCATTATCAAAATTATCTATATCATCATCCCTGTATTCATAACCATAATGAAAACGAAAAAACAAACCAAAAAAATACGCGCCTCTGATTGGCTGAAAACGAGTGTATTTTACCATGTATTTGTAAAACGATGTATATTACAAATAGTGCGCGTGTGCTGTCAAAACTTCGTTTTTCTTGACTTAATGTGAGGATTTTTTCTTTTAAATTATTAGTAAGTAATGCCATGATTAGTCGTGCAACTTAATGTAAAAGAGAACGTTTGTAAATTTTTCAGACTACAAATTGCACTTACCTTACGGTACCGTGCAATGTTTTCCTCTTTGAAAAATTTACTCGCACTTATTCACACCAAACTGCACTCGAAATCATGTCATTATCCATATTTGTCATTTTAATTATTTTCATTATCGTTTCATTATCATTTCATTACAGTAACTATAACCAATAATATTATGTGATTGATTTTTTTCAGCACTTGCACAAGTGTGGTTGCCGTGACGGTCTCATTTGTACCGAAACAGCCTCCGTTACCATCCGTCTGACTGCTATCAAGGTCGCCCTGAGGCAGTGCATGTAACTCGTACCAGTCTCTTGACCGAGACAAAGTAATCAGCCGAGGAGAAGACAAAACTAACCATGTAACGCTTAGAATCATTTCAGTGAAAGGAATAAAGAAATTCTTCGAGAAAAATCTGGAAATTACTTGTTGAATTCAGTTAACAGACTCTTTACTTCGAACAGTTCACTGACTTGCGGCATAAGATTGAAAGTCGATCATTTGTTATCATTCAGCCAAGCAAGGGGAAAAATTGAACAATTCCTGTGCACGTAGGAAATTGTCCCACAGTTCTGAGAACTGTTCATTAAATCTTCTCCAAAGCGGACGATAAAGCTAAAACAAACTTCGTTCTAAATTGCAACTTATGAGGTTATCTTTCATTGCCATGACACCAATCTCCAAAATAAAAAATTCATAAAGAGGAAGAAGAACAGCCTATCAGAGACTTACATTTTAGGTTAGGTGTCGAATATGAATGAAACAGAGGAAATTATTCCAGAGTTTTCATCACGTAGTCGTACACCAGATTTTTACTTGTTCTACTCAGTTGTACACTATTGAAGTAATCTTAAACGCCAGTGGTGTGGCACGCGAGTGACCGCCTGTGCCTCTGGCGCGAGCTCTTAAGGGGGTCCGGTGGAAGTGAAACAATTTCGTAAAAAAATCCTTTCATTTATATTTTTAGGAAAAATCAAACTAAATAACAAGAAAGAAATGCTGCTCAAAGGGAAGAGGGAGGTTTACAACTCCCTCAGCCCCTACCCCGGATCTGCCTCTGATATAAAATCCTTCAATTCTTTGTTCTAAAAGGGCGATAATTTGCCTGACATTATTTCTCAAAAACCTGCAAGTGATGAAAGCAACACGACACAACACAACTCAATTTCAATGTAATAGCTTAAGGGTGACAAAGCTTCATAATGACATCCATTACTTTGAATTTGCCTAAAAAAAAATTTAAAGGTAAACTGCCGTTTAACTTGTGTACACACCACAAGTTACTACAAACAAAATCAAAAGATTCTTGACCGATAGCTTCGACGCGAAGCATACTTGCACATTTTCACGTGGCCTTAGTCAGCTTTTTCCTACGATTACTTCACAAACTTTTTAATACGCTTTTAAAACTGTCGAAAGGAACATACCGTGCTTTCGTTTGTTCCTCGAGACAATGCAAAGTCGTTTCTCAATTTTTCGAATAAGATGAGAAGCTTATGACTTTGAAGGGAAAACATTTGGTAGAAACGTTAAGTTGTCGTCACAGTTCGTCCCCAAATTTCAATTGATGAAAATTCATGATTTGAATGGAGCGCTTCTTCCTACCAATCCCATGTGGATGACCGCGCATTTTTTGATTGGGTAGTGTAGCTGCACGGCCTTTCCGCCCCCGAAAAATATTTTTGACTAATTAGGAACGAAGTTAATTACGGAATACGTGAGAGATTTTTTTCGCCAATTTTTTTCCTTTCAGACTAGATTGAAGAAAAGCATACTTACTGCTGATCTTCTGATCTAAAAAAGGAAGTCCAAAAAGCAATTGTTATGGAAAAAAGCGTTTTTTCACGGAGATACACAACTATGACAAACAGAATATATGAGCGATTTTTTTTCTTTATCTCTCTTTGATTAATATGGGAAAATCCCGTTAAACAGTTTTTGGGGAGGGTCTCGGAGAATTCCCAATAAATTTTTCTCAACTTGGGAGCGTGGCCTCACTACTGAATGATTCTTAACTAATTAAATCCAGCGGTGTTCAAAACTATGAAGCCGCAGAGTTTAACGTTTGTTTTTATCAGTAACGAAATTACACTGGATTATATTCGGAGGGAGCTCTGAGTTAAGTTCTATTAAATGAATTCAATTGTTTTTCGTATGACAAATTTTCAGAACGATCTAAGCCACTGTGCTCACTTGGAAACCAGTTCCTCAGATGGGTGAGAAACCACGACGAAACGAATTTAGGCGTGTGTATCCAGCCATCTTATGCCGAAGGCCAAGGAAAACTCTGTGTAATTACACATAAGTACAAAATTGTCAAATGTTCCAACGACCTTTGAAGAAAAACTATTTTCCAATCGTACGTTGTCTTGAAATTAAAACAAGATCAACAAAAGATTGCTATGTTAGCTATCTAAGTGACAGTACAAGTCTGGTGCTATATTTGAATTAAAGAAACGTTTATCATTCGATGCTCTTGCGAGTACATACTTTATCGTGCTGCAAACAGAGTAAGAAATACTGTTTGTTTTGTTTGTTTTACCAGCCTTTTTTCATCGCCAAAAAAGGAAGCTTTGACTGACAAAATAACACACAGTTAGCCTTTGTTCTAAGACTTCTTAAACCTGTAATAGATACTTCACGGTGTATGACTTATTCTCTTAAAGCAGCAACAATTTAATGCAACCATGTTAGTTAAGCTGTGTTTGTAGACATAGACTGTAAACGTAGTTATTTGTCGTAGTAGAAGCATTAACAAATCGTCGAATAACCATTTTTCAGAAGTTTGGGTCAGAATAATTCCTCATTTTCCCCAACAAGGGATAATTGAAGCGCGTTCTGAGAAACATGCATGCCAATTTGAATTTCTCCCCATAACAAATGGTTTCTTTAGCATCATTTCTACAATTGTATTCACCATAAAAATATAAGGCAAGGATATAACTGAAATGTAATTGCGTTTGATAAATTTGCCGTGGCAATTAACATTCAGAGCGGAAATTGTTTATTCTTCTCAAAAAAAGAGCACATCAAAAATATTTCAGAATGGGTTCTGTTTTCTTTATTCCTTTCAACAAACAGCTAAGCAAATTTTGATTTCACAAATACAGTTTTCGTTTGAAAGATTTGTTTAAAGACTCTCACATTGTTAGTAATATTGTAAAAGCTGCTACTCAGCCTCTGCGCCTCAAAACTATAAAACAGCTGACACAGCAGATCACAGCACTCAACTTCACCAAAAGTTCAGTGGGATCTGAGAGTTTCTGTTAGTCGTTTCATTGAAGTCATGAAGATTCTCGTCATTCTGAGTCTTTGCGCTACGGCTGCTTTGGTGAGTTTCACAACAACTTAAGAAATGATTTCAAGCCTTTTTCCTCATAAAGATGATTTATTTGCTTTCCACAAAGTTTTTCCATTAAGCGACAGGCACTTTCTTTCCTTCAGCGAGCGGAAAGTTTTGAAACAATCTATTAAGGCGTTATTGGAGTTTAATTTTTTTTGTGTGTTACTAGAAATGAATTTTTTTATGTTTTTTCCGATGTTTCAACGATTCCAATTCTCTCCTCTTGGATTAAATGGATGTATGCGTCAGAAATAGAAGTGATAATTAAGAAAGAACTTATCTGATACAAGAAAAAGAATTGAAAACAATAATCGAGGTTGGTTTTTTAGTGTTTAGATCTACATTCTCCATGATAACACAGCCTTAGAAGTTGGCACAAGGCAGTCTCTCGTGGAACAGTTTTTAAAGTCAAGATATCTTTTCTACCTTTCTCTAGGGATGCAGTAATCTTCCCAAACTGGCCGCTTGCAACATTGCTCCGGTAGGTGACTGAATGATGCTTGTGGTTCTCAGACTGTTTGGGTGGCTAAAAGTATCAGTAAGAGAAGAATCACATTCTGTAATATGATAGAAAAGAAAGAAATACTCGGTCTCAGCGTCAAGAGGATATTACGAGAAGGTTTAAAGGAAAAGGTGCCCCGGTGGACTGATAGATCAAAATTATTTTTAGGAAAGAGAGATTAGAATTTATTATATGATAATATGATAAGTTGTTTTGATTGATTCTTACTTATGATTTATTGGAGGACAAAAGCATAGATTACGTCACCGTTTACAGCATTTTGGTTTTTTTCATATAAAACAAATACATTCCATGTCGTTGTCTCTCTGTTCAGCAGTGATCAAAGATGACGTCAATATGCGGTTTTTCATTTCAGGGCGGAGGAGACTGTGGCTGCCAAGCCGGTTTGTCCTGTGCGTTGACCAAGAATATAATCTACAATGGACAGGTTATTCCTGTTAAACAGTGCATGCCGGAAGGAATGGACATTGAGGTGGAAGAGGTTGATCTGGATAACCAGTCTGCTGACGAACCAATGAGGAAAAAACGATTTCTTTTTAACGTAAGAATCTCAATTTTTTTCCGCGCTTAGAGAACCAAAATACTATAAGGGGGAGGGGAAGGGGGTGAGGGAGGTCGAGTGAGAGAGCAAAAGGGTAATATCCACCAATTTTACTGAAAAGTATGATGAACGTTCTGAACATACACCCCACATCCACATAGAACCCTGAGCCACCGGCATTGTTTCAGCCCTAAACTATACCCACCCACCCCTACTCAGTAATGGCACTGCTTCCTACGATGAAAATACACCCCACATCCACATAGAACCCTGAGCCACCGGCATTGTTTCAGCCCTAAACTATACCCACCCACCCCTACTCAGTAATGGCACTGCTTCCTACGATGAAAATACACCCCACATCCACATAGAACCCTGAGCCACCGGCATTGTTTCAGCCCTAAACTATACCCACCCTCCCCTACTCAGTAATGGCACTGCTTCCTACGATGCCTCGATTCTCAAATTCATTTTCTTCAATTATCCAATACCGAGAGAAGAATTTCCCGTAAGGATGGGCTTCATTCAAAGGGTTACCTTTGGACACGCGGAATCTGTGTTCCCATGCCTTTTCACAAGCAATTTGATCTTCCTTGTCATCAAGTATCTCTTGATGGAATTGATGCTGGGAGTGTTGTCCTCCCAAGGCAAATTCAACATTAGAGAAATAAGAAAAGTATTTATTTTAGCTGATCTTCTCAGTCCGAGGCGTATTTGTTTTTATTTACGCCATCTTGCATTTTCATAGAGGTGCAGTTCCGAGGCTGAATGTCAAGATAACTACTGCTGTGCGCTTGGTAAACGTTGCGCTCCAAAACTCGGAGAGTTCTTCACTTGTTTTTTTGTGGTTAGTAACAAAGTTCTCTTTATAAATGTTTTTGTGACTTTTTCGTAATGAATACTCGAAAATTGAAGTAAGATATTTTGCTTCACGATATAGAATCTTCTTTACTTGGTTTTAGTGACACTGTCAGTGTATTATAAGCTAAAGCTATATATTTTGCACAAGTTGTGACTACGCCGTGAAGATTGCGGTCAAAATATTTGAAAAGTATTGGCACAGTATATTAGCGACAGAAGTCTCAGAAACTTTTCATTATTTATCTCCTTTGTGGTAATTTTGAATTTTGAGGGAGATCACATGATTTTTATGGAGAATGAGTTATCGCCAAGAAAGTATAAAGGGGGACTCAAGAAAATAGACTGCCAATTAACTGTCAATGGTAAAAGGGGTGGGGCATAAAGATGTTGTAAGGTGTTATGGGGGAATCAAGTGAATGTTATTTGGACACAACCAAAGTCCTCCAAGATCCCCCCGGTCCCCATATTTCATAAAAACAGTTAACATTGGTCCCTTCTGTATAATTTCTTTCCATGAGTGCGCTTCATATTTTTTCCTCTTTTTTTTTTTCTACCATAGAGCAAACATAACTGCGGTTGCGGTAATGGTTTGGCCTGCAAAGTAACAACCACGATCCGATTGCCTCTTGGGATCAAGATTCCCATCAAACAGTGTGTGAAGCCCGAGTGAACATGGCGCAGAACTGACATGATTCAAAATTGCAGATAAAGTAGTTTGAAATTTGTAGAGCAAAATCTGTAACAACAAAGTGAGGAATAAAAGCACATTGAAAACCTTAAACAATCTCTTTCCAAAATATGACTTTGTAAGCGGGTGCTAGAGAGCGCCAAATAAGAGTCAGGTCCCTCACGGTCACGGTCAGTGTTGTCTGTACCAGGGAGGGGAGGGAAGGGGAAGGAAAGTGGAAGGGGGGAGGGGAGCGTCAATTGGTGGGAAATTTGAGCTTCGTATGAAACCCTACTAGTCAGCGAATCTTAGCCTCGCTGTTATTCTTCTCTTGACTATGCATTCTCTCGTAAATTAAAATAAGAATATGGGTTGTATGAGGATAACTAACTTTACTTGATACTTTTTCCAGTTCTCGCACCCGTTTCACAGTTGATTTTTAAAACTCGTACCGAGATTTTCTGTGTTCATCCACTGTTAGTGGCGCGGTTGAAGAGTTGAAGATAACTGATTTCAAGACTAAGATATTACCGTTTGCTCATAAAAAACTTGGAAAAGTTAAAGAGCCCCATGTGAAGTCCATTTAAAATTTGACATTGTAATGCTTACAAATGATGAATTGTTCTTTGTGTACATTGTGTATGTGTACTGATGTGTGCTATTATCTATGCATAAGCCGTAGCTTCTGCCTTGGCTTGAATGAATGAAGAGATATTTGGAAGAAGTGTGATTCACATTTAGTAGAGTGACCTGTTCAGATCAAATACATCTAATTAAACATATTGTTTAGGTATATTATTTCTTTTTTTAAAAACCTTACCCTTGCTCAATTTTTGGCATATTAATGTACAGTTTTTCATCATCTGTTGACAATTTGCCATTTCCTTCCGATTTATTCTATTCATTTTGATATATGAGTTCTTCCTCCCCAGAAGAATATCTGATCTTTTTTTTCTATCCCTCTGACTTGTAAGTATCAGATTTTAGTAACATCTTTAAAATAAATTAAAAGCATGTTGTACTTTGCCGCCTGCTTGCTATCCTCATGAATTTCATAATTAGCCATCTCTCCACAACTGTTACAGTAATCATGACTGTCCCCAAGGGGACTGGTAATGAAAGGTTTCCTTTATTGTTATGACCCTAATGCTTGAACCAGCGTGACGCTGTAGGTAGACATTAGATACCAAGAACTCCGAGCTATCTGAAGGTTGAAAAATTTCGATTAGTCTCAGCGAACAACTCGACGGAAAAATAATTAGTGAGTACCAGCCGCTGTTCGGGAAATGAGCCCACGCTCTTATTCAGATCCCAGTAACTGGCGGAAATCGAACCTGCATGTGGAGTTAAGGATCAGAGCTGACGGTAGGAGAGACTACTTCGCTGTTTGAAAGAGTGCCCTCAGTGTCTTTACCGAGGTGACTGGAAAAATATGGATATGTTTTGCTTTTATAGATTTGATGACATTTGAAGCTGGCCTTTTTTTAAATCCAGCCAGTTCCCCTTACCCCAGCGAATAAGAGGTAACTCGTGGGTCCTACCCTTGTAATGTAATGGTCTGTTCGAAATAAATGTGCAAGAAAAGATTATGAAGACAAGGAAGGGGTGTAGTGTGGGAGGGATTTGACCGCTTCTGAACAAAATGTTACCTTTTCTGTTGGTAGTTTTTTTCTTTCCGAAACCCTTTTTACAATAATATTTCAATGCTAACCAGAAGGGTGATGCTCGAGGGACAAAGACTGCATTTTCTCTAAAACTTTCCGGATGTAAACTGCAGTAAATATATAGAAAGAAGTAAGAAGAATCGATATCAAGATCTTTGGAGTAAAAGTGTTGATGAAATGGACTAGAACTACATTATGTACGAAGCAAATACAAAGGAACTCCTTTGTTACCGCATTTCATAATTTAATACAATGTCTGCTTTAGGTTTTTGCAATAGTACATTACTTCTAAAGTGGAATGTGGAATAACGATTTAAAATGCATTTAAAAAAGACATATGTACAACTTGTAGCAAGTCAAAAACTTCAAAGGTAAAATATCTCTACATTATTGGTAACACCAAAATTGAAACCTGGTATTTAGCTAATGCCTGAAGCTGTTCGGAAAATCATAAAATTGTTGTTCGTCTCTGTGAAAATGACTCGATAATAAGCCACACGAAGTTTCACGTTGATTTTTTTGCAAAACGTTGCTGAATAATCCCAACGGAGACCATGTAAAATTAGTTAGAATGTTTTGTCTTCATAATGTCTTCCGTATGGCCGTAACATTAGCTACTCAATATCCACAGAAAATCTGTCATCTAATTTTCATCAGTATGAATCCCCAAAACTGAATATAATGAAAGACCAAAAAGAGTTTTTGATCGCTTTGGTTGCAATTAAAGTCGTTTATTTTTTAATTGCCTCGCAGCAGGTTATTTAATACTTCCAGCCACTGCTTAACATTTAATTTGTGGTTTCCCTCTGTTAGTTCAATCTGCCTTCGGTCGATGCCACCCGCCGGGGATCTAGTCATGTCTTGTCTGCACACAAATTCATTCTGTAATGACCTAAAAGAAAAATGAAAAAACTACGAGATATAGAGGCATATTCAAATTTGAGGTATTTCTTGAGTTCCTGTAAGGGACTCTAAACATGGGGATGGGGACCCTATCTGAATGAAGTAACCTACATAGCCGTGCTCGAAAAATAGCCCTCGTCTACATACAATCTTACAATTTCGGAATTCCAGGGTGAGAAATTGTTGGCGTGCTTGCTCATGTAACACGAACGCACCCCTAGGCTGATCACCCCACCTTGAGACGTTTATATGGCAAATTGTCGGACAGACTGAGCAACCTGCCAAGACAGGTTGCCCCCGCCCCTCATCATGTAAACGTGATTAACATAAAATAAGAGATTATCTGGACGGGCAGGTCCCACTTTCCTGGGGTCCCTTACCTCCATGTAAACAGGCCCCAACAAAATGAACCTAGGTCCCGTGCTTCATTGAACGCAGTGACTCAACTCAAAACATAGGTCCTTGGTTTTTTTGGTCTCTTTGCATTATACGCCTTCTGTCTCGGCTGTTCGATCAAAGTGAAGTTTAAAAAGATAAAACTGAATTTGACCTCAGAGTAACTGAAAAAATGTACAAATCCTAATTCAAGAGTTGTCAATGTAAGGATAAAGTAATAATTAACATCTCACTTTTTCTTGATTAAACTTAATTAAAAGTGCACTCACGTTGAGAACATCTACATCTCGGTCAATTCCAGTTTCACGTCATCTCCAATAAGGACAAAAGGCGCCCAGTAATACGCTTTTCTAAACATTTCAGTTTCTCTTAGGCACTTCGTGGCTTGACTGACAGCTTCACTGGCACTCCTCCCTTCAGCCAGGGCTCCGTAAAAATATTTCATGAACATCAGAGTACCATGGTCGTCAATGGCCCACAGGGCTACCAGAACGGATCGAGCACCGGCACCCAAGAACGCTCGTGCAATGCCAACCACACCTTCGGCCATGACCTCTCCGCAGGCGCTGTGACAACAGCTCAACACAACGTTAACCAGCCTCGCTCGCAGCCCAGCCTGCAAAACGTCTTCCATTCTCAGTAAATAGTCTTCCTCTTGAGCTTGACGAGTTCTCCTCTTGATATCTGGTGCCAAGAGAATTTCTCCTGTTTCTTTTTTACCATGTGCTGCAATGTGAATTAGGGCAACTGAGGACATTCGCCTTAATACCTCGTACTTTGTCGCCTCCTCTCCAATAAGAGGAGCAATGCCGATGATTTCTCCAATCATCTTAACCTCTTTCCTTGCACCCGGAAGTTGACTGAGCAATTTCTCCTGATGAATAACTTGTTTGTAACACGGATCACCCACGAGCAGAGCACCGGTTTTAACATGAAATTCTTTCGGGCAGTCAGTGATTGATTTTAAAATGGTTAAGGATGGAAGCACTCGAATCCTGAAAGATTCGCACAAATACCTTAAATTCGAATCCACCAATGCAGCGTAAGGCACCAAGCAGAGTGGACCTTCAGGAACAAATACAATCTCATCCCCTTCCACCAAATCAGCAATAGGAGTAACTATGATATCATGGAGCTTCCTCAGAGCATTTGTCATAGAGTTTCGCAGGGAGTCATCGTTCGCTCCTTTTCCATCTCGGCCCACTTCAGGTAAACTCATTTCCCATTCAACAGCAGCCCTTGCATTGACTTGTGAGAGAGTAGCCTTATTCAGAGAGGTGAGGTAGAATTCTAATTCATCCTGGTAAACAAAATTGTTCACATGCTTCATTCTCCATCCGACGACTTTCCCATTTCGAATTACCCACGAAACAATGTAAGGTCCGGTTATTGCTAGAAAAACTCCATCTGATAAAATGTTTCTTAGTGAAAGGCAATCATAGCGTTTTCCAGAGCTCAACCGAGCGTAGGCTTGTACAAAGTTATACTTTACATCCATCAAATCTACTAGAGCTTGTGCACGTCCCTCTTCGGCAGCAAGAAGAGCTTTGACATCCTCACCCTGTCTCAAAAGAACGCGCCAAATACCCTTGTATGCTGTTTGGTGAACATTTCGGAATGAAATCTTCCATGCATCGTGAGTCAGAAGAGTAGCCCGAAGCTCATTAAAAACCTCTCCACTGGAAACAAAATAGTCCAGGGCCAACTGGAGACGTCCCTCCTTTTCATGAATGAGAGCAAGAGTACATTGAGTCATGGCCATTTCAAGCATTTGCCCTTCTTCTTTGGCAATTTCTAGCGCGCTTTTAGAGTACTCGATGGCTGGTTTGAACTGTCCTAGACAATAGTAAGCACTGCCAAGATTTGTATAACTCCCTCCTTCTCCAGCCTTGTCTCCCACTTCTTTGGCAATTTCTAGGCGACGTTTATGGTACTCGATGGCTGTTTTGAACTGTCCTAGACCATGATAAGCATTGCCAAGATTTCCATAACTCCTTCCTTCTCCAGCCTTGTCTCCCACTTCTTTGGCAATTTCTAGGCGACGTTTATGGTACTCGATGGCTGTTTTGAACTGTCCTAGACCATGATAAGCAATGCCAAGATTTCCATAACTCCCTCCTTCTCCAGCCTTGTCTCCCACTTCTTTGGCAATTTCTAGGTGACGTTTATGGTACTCGATGGCTGTTTTGAACTGTCCTAGACCATCATAAGCATTGCCAAGATTTGCATAACTCCCTCCTTCTCCAGCCTTGTCTCCCACTTCTTTGGCAATTTCTAGGTGACGTTTATGGTACTCGATGGCTGTTTTGAACTGTCCTAGACCATGATAAGCATTGCCAAGATTTGCATAACTCCCTCCTTCTCCAGCCTTGTCTCCCACTTCTTTGGCAATTTCTAGGCGACGTTTATGGTACTCGATGGCTGTTTTGAACTGTCCTAGACCATGATAAGCATTGCCAAGATTTGCATAACTCCCTCCTTCTCCATCCTTGTCTCCCACTTCTTTGGCAATTTCTAGGTCACGTTTATGGTACTCGATAGCTGTTTTGAACTGTCCTAGACCATCATAAGCATTGCCAAGATTTCCATAACTCTTTCCTTCTCCAGCCTTGTCTCCCACTTCTTTGGCAATTTCTAGGTGACGTTTATGGTACTCGATGGCTGTTTTGAACTGTCCTAGACCATGATAAGCATTGCCAAGATTTCCATAACTCTCTCCTTCTCCAGCCTTGTCTCCCACTTCTTTTGCAATTTCTAGGTCACGTTTATGGTACTCGATGGCTGTTTTGAACTGTCCTAGACCATGATAAGCATTGCCAAGATTTCCATAACTCTTTCCTTCTCCAGCCCTGTCTCCCACTTCTTTGGCAATTCCTAGGTGACGTTTATGGTACTCGATGGCTGTTTTGAACTGTCCTAGACCATGATAAGCATTGCCAAGATTTGCATAACTCCTTCCTTCTCCAGCCTTGTCTCCCATTTCTTTGGGAGTTTCTAGGTCACGTTTATGGTACTCGATGGCTGTTTTGAACTGTCCTAGACCATCATAAGCATTGCCAAGATTTGCATAACTCCCTCCTTCTCCAGCCTTGTCTCCCACTTCTTTGGCAATTTCTAGGTGACGTTTATGGTACTCGATGGCTGTTTTGAACTGTCCTAGACGATGATAAACAATGCCAAGATTTGCAGAAATGTATCCCTCTGCAGCCTTGGCTCCTACTTGTTTGGCAATTTCTAGGTGATGTTTATGGTACTCGATGGCTGTTTTGAACTGTCCTAGACCATCATAAGCATTGCCAAGATTTTCATAGCTTCTTCCTTCCCTGGCATTGTCTTTCACTTGTCTGGCCATACGTTCTACTGTCTTGTTTAAGTCTTCCTAAGGGTTTGGAAATGTGTCGCAAACTTTTATTATACTATTATTCGAACACTTAGTTTTAGGTCCGAATGAAGGTCTTGCATTAAAGGCCAGAGACAACTAGTTTCCTTGTTAGACCTTCGTGATTGGTCTATGAGATACACTAGTACAAAGGTTTTATGAATCCTCGTTCGATGTGGATTTTCGAATGACATGTCGTCTTTGTGAAAGTGACTAAGCGCTAAAAAATGAGGTGATGGAGGGGCAGGCTTATGTCTAAGCCATTGAAATATGCCAATTGATAATCATTAGAACGTAAGTATTTTTTACAAGACTTCGGCCTAAAGGCTAATCACTTTTTGATGTTCTGGGTGGGAGTAATGTCATCTTAAACAGCTTGAAGATAAGTTTTGTCTATAGAAGCGAGTAAGAAAAACGGAAATTATTTCAGTGTGGATGTCTGACGAAACAGAGAAATTATTTATCACTGAAATTGAATGTGACTTCGGAAAGATCGACAAGTGTTAGGTGCTAGACAGCTTCTGAATTGTTCCTCTCTGTCCCCTCATTTTCCACTATGTGCACCAATACTCTTCCAGTAAGGCGGCAAACAATCTTAGCTTATAATAGAATTATAATACGACTGAAAACTGGTTCTTAAGTGCGTGGTTCGCCGTTCATTTCAAATACTAGAAGTTTTAAGTCACGTGAAAAATACACACTGACGATTTAAATGGATAGAAATAGTTGACGTATGAAATAATTTCTGACTAAAAATAACTGTTATAGTTATTTAAACCATCATAATTTCATATTGAGTAGTAAAAAGTGCCTAAAAAGTTTTTCAGATCGACAAAAAGGACCAAAAAGGTTTTAAAATTTGATTTTTGTTTTCAAAATGGTGACAGCTTTGCCGGCAAAAACAGAACCGACAAGATCGAATCTATCTTGCTCTAGGTGTGACTCAAATCTCCCCTACGACCTGAAAGCTTTATGACTTTGCGAATACAATCCGAGAGTTATCGGAATCATCATCAAACAGTTAGTTGAACCTTGTTTATAAAACATATTAACTATTAACAGTAATGTGCGCTCGTCCGAGGCTCTCCTAAGGTGAGCAGACTCGGTTGCCAGCTTGCTTCTGTAATAGAGATTGAATTCATAGGAATGTGACATTTAGAACTAAAAAAGGATGAACGAGTTACCGAAACGTCATTCAAAATTATTATCGCTCATTTTTATTCTTAATGGCTTGTCCAAAGCCCTCGGTACACCTTGAGTTGGCAGAGAAAAATAATACAAGGTTCCTAGGGCATACTTAGCCGCTAATATTTTGCACCTAATAGACGAGGGATCAATCGCCATCCAATACTGGCTACTACATGTCCGTGTGATCGTAACGACACAGCGATGTAATTGGTTGGTTTACGTTACCAGATCTGGATTAAAAGATGTGAACTCGAGATGCTCGTTTTAACCTCTTTAAATTTTTTTGCCGCCTAACATAATTTCAAGAGAAAAATCGAGTTTCCAGATGGGATCTGAAAGCACGACCCTCTGTTATCTAGTTGGATGCTCTAATCACTGAGCTACAAGAGACTCAATGGTGAGCAAGGGTCTATTAGTGGGTATTGACTAGAACCGCATCACGCGGCTACACAGCCAAACCTCTGCTAGCGCATAGAAGCTCACTAACAGCATCACGCTGTCACATTAGAGCATCAAATGCATTAAAGCATCACATGCAGCCGACCAGCCCTCAAAGTGAGCATGTAAAGATGAAATAAACAGTTTTTAATATAGGAGGAAAATCGAGTTTTCAGATGGGATTTGAACCCACGGGATTTAAATACCCAATTGAGTACCCAATACCCACGGGATGGGATTTGAATATCCAATTAGTGGGTATTGAAGTCAATACCCACAAATTGACCCTTGCTCACCATGGAGTCTCTTGTAGCTCAGTGGTTAGAGCATCCGACTAGATCATGGAGGGTCGTGGGTTCCAATCCCATCTGGAAACTCGATTTTTCTCTTATATCAAAAATTGTTTATTTCATCTTATCATAATTTTATTTAAAGAAACAGTTATGAAGGGATTCTCAAGTTTACCTTTTCTTGCTGTGGCTTTATCTCTCCGGATGCGATTGTCTCCCCAACACACTTGTTTAGTAGATGACGCAATCTTTCCCTATTATCGCCTATCTTCGTATCGTTAAGTCAAATGAAACTGCTGGGAGGAAGGGTGGAAGGCTCAAGGTTTGTTTAATTCAGTGTTTTGGTGAATGCCATGTATAGACTGCAAGACGTCTTTATGTTCTAACTGCAAGGTGCCTTTTTGGCTGTTGAAAACTCGCTGAAACCACGTCGCAACAAAGATTTGAATGACCTTTAAGACAAAATTGTCGATAATAACTGTACTTACTTTGCAGTTCACATAGTCATTTATTCCTTGTGCAATTCGTTTAAGTGGTCCACTTTTCAGCTTTTCTTATTGTTCGCTTTGCCACTTTGTCTGCCTCTTAAATGTCATTTTATACTCATTAACATAAATTTGAACGGGGGATAAATTGTGTCGAATCACTTCGAGAGAAATCTGCGCAAAGGAGCAGGGATTACTAACAAATGCTTTCCAAATATCACTCAGTATAAAACAATGTACGGATATCGTACCCTTTTGACCAAGAAAGGAGAAGCGTTTTGCCCCAAATGCACTCATTGGAAAAGTCTGATCGCTAAGTTCTGATTTAAGATAAATTGACAGTTTGTGACATGTAGAGAGGCAAGGAATTATTGTTTAAATGCTTGAGTAGAAATGGAATGATTGATCTCTTAAGATGATAACTTGCCAAAGCAAGGAGAATTACATCTTAGCGAAAATTGACACAACAGGAACGTTTTTAATACGCTCAAAAAGGCTGAAGAACTATATATAAGTATTTCGTGATGTTTTGACGGGATAAAAGAAAAGGGCGTCTAAGAATTACAAGAGGTTTCAAAGTTTGTTTGTTATAAAAGGAAGTAAGGGGCCACCAGTTTGATGCAAATGGCATACACTTTAAGAATTATGGAACGAGCTCTGGGGGACAACGGGTGGATTAGGGCTTTAATCGTCACACAGACTAACAGATGACGAAAAGATAGAACTGTGACAGCAATAGAGAAACAGCGAATGAGTGCTGATTAAGATGGAATTAGAACTGGCAGTTTCAGAGGGGAAGGACAACGGCTGGGAAGATTTTTATTTTAATTGACATTCCTGAATCATAGTTAGAGATGGAGAAAAGCTGTGAAAACACAGGAACTATAGGGAGAATGGCAGGCAGATTAAAATATTTTAACCTCAACTGGGGCCAGCATCAAAGCGTGTTCGCAATCCAAAGAGAACCTTTAATTTAGATGGAAAATGAAATGTGCATTACACGAATGTGGAAAGAGTAAGACATTAAGATCCACCACTTGTCAGTGCTGGGTGACGAGGTTACATGTGACTAAGACATATTTGGGCAGGGAAGCCGCGATACTCTCCTCGCGGCCTGTTCGCCATTTGAGCGCTTTGTTTTGTATGTCTGCAAAAAACCTCAAAAACTTGGGCCTGTTTCTGAGATTGTTGACAAATTGGTATCTATTGTTCATGCCAGGACAATGGATAATGTATCGTTTTTCCTGTGCAAAGCGGGTGTGCAAGATGTCGATAGCTGAGGAAAAACGTGAAACGGCGCAAGATAAAGCTCGGGTATTGCTTTTAGCTGGATAATCCGTTATCCTTGAGGCCCTGGCGATGAGGAGAGTTTGATTAGTCTCTTAGGCATTATAGCAGTAGATATACAGTCAATAAATACCTCCAACTCGTAGTCAGAGCTTAGCGACAGGTGGTGTTTCTGGTTGAGAGGGTTAACATATTTTGCTGAAGGAAAAGGCAATCTTCAAATTACCGCCATACATCGTCGAGAAACTATCAGTAGTTCTACCGTACATGCAGAAACCCATGAGGATGTTTATAGCAGAGGACCATGACCATACGAAAGCTAAGAAAAGAACCGTCGGGGTATCGGTATTAACACTGAGCTTTATTGGAGCAAGGAAGGGTAAGAGCGAGGAGAGCAGGTGGATTTACGAGCCAAAGTCTAGGCGAGTCTTAGCGGTGGAATGTCTAGATGGAAGAAGAGGCAGTTGTCTGGGCCTTTGACATCTAAAGTAGTTTCCTACCGGGGCTAACAACATAAGAGCTTATCCCTTATTGCAAAGCTGTGAAACAGGTCTTTGGACCCAAATCTAAACTATCGGTCAGAATGGAAAGGTTGGTGTTACGTTTGATGCACTTCAAGGCATGATTCTTGTAGGACCGAAATGATTAGGTCATTGCAATTGGCTCAAATTGGCTCTTTAACTTTTAAACACCAAGTCCTCCACGTGTCGACAATACTCCCGTGTGACATGAGTTCGGCTACTCCCTATACGTCCCCGAAAATTGAACGAGCAGGGAGTCTATCATTGCAAGAGAAATTGTAGCCTTCAATAAATGAAAAGTGAGTCTTATAAACAGTATCAGTGCTCAAAAGAAATGAGTGCTCGCTAAGTCCAGCCATACGTATGGCAATCAGACCTAACCTGTGACACAGAGGTCGATACCACATGCCTCTTCAAGTGCTAGCCCTGTAAAGCTGTTTTATGACAGGAGGATTTCAACAAAGAAGCCAGAATCTGAATGAGGTGACGAGGGCCACGATGAAAGTGATTAGTAAGCTGGATTTAGACATTTTAGTTTTAACTGAATATGTTAATTATTCAGCACCATAGTTTTAGCCTCAAAACGAAGGCAGATGTAGTGACCATAAATGATGGATAGTATGCTCGTCGTCTCTTTCCGAGACCTAACGAGTTAAGAAGGAAAATAGAATAACATAGAAAAGGTGGTTTCGCTTCAAGTGACCGTTTAATACAGGTGGAGGACAATGCAAAAAAGGCCCTTGGGACTCATTCAAAGGTGACCACGACCGCTTAGTAAAAGTGAAATTAAAGTAATCAAGGAGAAACAAATTCAGTACTTTGACAACTGTCCGACTAATACAGGGTGATTGCTTAATACAGGTCTGACTGTTGTTTGAAGCACTTTTTACATCTTTTATACGAATGAATTTCTCAAAGGATATAGCTAGTCCTTTCTGACACCAGATCTTTGCTTCATCATACAACTTAAGCTGTACACAAGCCTCAGCTCCTATAAAAACAATGTTTGGTGGGAAATAGTTAAGTGCCTTTATTGAGAAGACAAAAGATTGGCATTTTCAATACACAAAAGATGTTTTCCAGTGTGTGACCACGTAGATATGAGCCGAGACATTTTATGTCAACGTAGCCAGAGCCTTTTTACTGAATGGTGGCTGAAGTAAAACTTACCTTTCTTAAGGGCTTTGGTGAAAGTTGGCTCCAATTGAACGGCAACCGAGGCATTATCCAGGCTGTTTTCAAAGTTTCCTAAGAGAGGGATATCATACGATAGTAAAAAGAGGATCCGATTCGCCTTTAAACTGGCCTGTTTACTACTATTTCGAGTTTTTTTCACGGCTGAGTGATAGGAAAACCAGCTCGATCATTTCACCTACGATAATGAGATAAGAAGGGGGACTGGAGAGGAGGAAGAGTAGAATACACACGGGAATTGACGGTGTTAATGGGATTGGCTTATTTATTTCCCCCCTATTTTTAACAGTAGGACCTACAAATTGAGCTTTCCTAACCTCCAAACGTTGAACAAGAGTCGTGAGTGATATAAAGCTCTCTTCGGGGCTTTTAGTCCAATAAAAGTTGCAAGATACGGATTCTTTGTCTTAAGTAGTCATTATATTACTGGATATTCTTCAACTTGTTTGGAGTCATTGATAAACGTTCAGAAAAAGTAGCCTAAAATGGGACCGCATAACCCTTTTCGAAGATGAACTTTTAAAGTAAACTACAAATATTTTAACGTTCAAATTCCATACCTAAATGGAAATGTGCTGCTGCCCTGTTACTGTAGAGTTTGGCTGTCAGCCGATTATCTTTGCAGTTAAGTTGAAGTCCCTCTGTGTAGAGTTGTATTGCACCATGATAATTTTCCTGCATGTATTCTTTGTTACCTTGCTGAAGACAGTCCTTTCCTATCACTAAAAACGCAGGGAAACGGAAACGTTACTCGATATGACCACTAACTTGCAACACCTAGGATACCCAGTAAAGTAATGCTCATGTCCAAAACTATACAAGTCCATTTACTGAGTGCTCATTCCTCACATTTTTTCAAATGAAACATGGGTTTTACGATTTTGAGAACATTTTGAGCAAGTGGATCAAGAAAATGTGATCCACAATGACAACAACGATAAAACAGCCTCAACAAGAAAACCAAAGACTTAACAACAGCTTATGGCAACAAAAGTAAATAACTGGTTTAAAGAGCGGGGAAACACAAACAACAAAGGCGCGATAGGTTAGATTTATTTGACATTTGATTGGCAAGTCCGTGACGACATTTTGAAAACAATCGTTAAATAAACTCAAACAAAACAAGAGAGGTTTTGGAATTATATTTTCCATTAATGTACGTTGCCGTTCACAGCATTCCATAATTTGAACTATAACATAACCAAAGTAAAGCGCGCGTTCTTACTGGCCAATTTCGTGTCTACCATTTGCTCATGGATATTCGTTGCTGACATGAAGAAATGCAATGACTGTTTTCCGCACGCTTGTTTTTTCTGGTCACGTAATATTTGTTACATAAATAGGAACTTTTTTGCTTCAATGTATCGTTGTCATGCTATAAAACAAATGCTCAACACCATAGCGTACGCTACTCAGCTGTGTATGCCATAAGAAGGTTTACTAAGCACTCAAGAAACCAGAGTCTCTCTCGGCTGTCGCCCCGCGCGACCCTTACGCTTCTGTGGTACCTAAACACCTCCCACGTGCATCTATTACTCAAAATTAAACGCTGTGGTGTTAACCATTCACTAATTTTCAAGATGAATGGTTCACTTTTTGAATTTACAATTTTTAAAGGTTACCTATTTGTTTCTTTAGGGTACAGAAACCACCTTTTTTTCCCGTACGACGGTAGTAATAAGAGTTCCTCCCAAAAATATTAACATTTCACTTCGTTTTATTTTGACAAAATTGAAAGTTTTGTACCAAATCAGTTCGAACTCTTGATCCATTTTTTGCAACGTTCCCACGTTTTCTCACAGCGATGACTTACTGATAAGAAAGATTATCACATTGACAAGTTTGTTAAAGACCATAGTTACGGATATTCGTGGCCGTAAAATTACAAGGTGGTAACAAGATTGAAATAATTTCAGCCTTGCATGACAGACGCTTTAGTATGTAACATCTACACTAGTATCAGATTGCCTCCCGTCTTCAACTTCTTCGTCAAAGAATGTTTGATCTACCGGTATAAATGATTGAACTGTCCTCTTTCAAGTCCACAGTGAAGCTCAGTTTTACCCTAGAACTTTCTTAAAACTTAAATGTGTCCGAAAATGCCAAGAAAAACAGACGCCTCCGCTAGCTTACGGAATCTGGTGTTGTAAACAATTTCACCATGTGGAATGGATGAGAATTTGAAACGAAAGCAGGGATAAAAACCAGTCTGTCGTCGGTAGCTATGCAAGGGTAGCTTATTGTACTGATTTCCTGATCAAACACGGTACTTACTGTAAAAGGGTGCTTGGAATTTCTGTGTTAACCACAGGGTACCTAATTAGACTAAGTCGTCACGTAACTGCCGATGTTGCGATTTTCACAAAGTTCAGCCTGGTTTTTTCGGCGAAAATAGAAAGCCCTAGACTAATTTTTACATCCTCGAGAACAAGACTATTTTCACTTATCATGAGCTTAACCTGAACCGATTCTGAGTTACACTGCATGTAGTAAATGATAATTGAAACTTTGCTGCGAAATGCGATATTTGGATTTTGAAATATTGGTAATTTTCAAAAGTAATCCGTGAGCTCCAGATTAAATAAAATGGTCCCGTTTTTGACTAAAACCATGCCTGTATCCTTCCTATACAAATTTATAAAATTAATATGAGCCTGCTTTCCTTAGCACTTTTCGTAAAAAAAGCTCATTTGCCTCTACTCGGGGCACTGATTTCCGCCATTTTACGGCTACCGACGCTCGTTTCAGTTTCGTGAATTTTCTAGGATAAAGATGCAAGTCTGAAAACAAAACCTCACCACGTTTCTATGTTCACTACAAAGTATCTCTGGGAAAAATTTGAAAGTTTTCAATTTTTCGACCATGTGCCACATTTTTCGATTTCCACTCTGTCAATTCACAACGTCGCTCGTAAATGGCCACTGGTGGGCAAAATATTAAAACAGCTACTAGTGGCCAAAAGGACAAAGCGGTACCTTGTGGCTAAAATGGCGAAAGAGCCACTTGTGGTCAAAATTGCCAAACGGCCGCTTGTCGGCAAGATTCGTAAACGGCCACTTTTGGCCAAAATGGCAAAACAGCCGCCAGTGGCCAAAATCATCCAAAACGGCCACTAGTGGCTAAAATCTCAAAACGGCCACTAATGACCAAAATCTTAAAAACATCCGCTAGTGGCGAAAATGGCAAGACGGTAACTAGTGACCAAAGCTGCAAAACGGCCACTAGCGACCAAAATTGCAAAACAGCCACCAATGGCCAAAATTGCAAAACAGCCATTAGAGGCCAAGAACGGAAAACGGCCACTAGTGGCCAAAATCCCAAAACGGCAAGAAGTGGCTAAGATGGCGCAACGACCTCTAGTGCCCGAAATGGGAAAACGGCCAATAGTGACCAAGATTCCAAAACGGCCACTAGTGGCCAAAATGGCTAAACGGCCCCTGGTGGCCAAATTTCGGAAACGATCACTAGTGGCTAAAATATCGAAATGGTTACTAGCGGCCAAAATTTCAAAACAGCCACTAGTGGCCAAAATTACTAAACAGCCACTAATGGGAAAAATTGCCAAAAAGCCAATAATGGCCAAAATCCCTAAAGGGCGACTATAGTAGCCAAAATCCGAAAACGGCAACTAGCGGTTAAAACGTTTTGTGATATTTTGTTAGCTTTGGCTTGCGCTTACATTGCTTTGGCTTTGGTTTAACAACACTTAAATGAAAAGCGCTTTTAAAGCAGCGGTTTAACTGTAATTGTTAATTGGATGTCTGATTTAACGTTTAGTTCAACGCATTGGTTGTCTCACTTACCAACTAAGGGGTCTTCGTCTGGATCCACATGTTGATCACCTGAATTGTCGCTCTCTGAAATCATAGCAACGACATATAACTTATAATTTGCGCGTGATACAAGTCAACTTATTTTCGACTTAGGGACCCTTAATGAATGTGCAATTCATGGAATATACAGTTTGATTTCCATGCACGTTGTTAACCCCACTGATTGGACTAACAAGGCATCAGTTTGATTGAATCGATATAACTGACCCTGTTTGTGGACAGGTTAAACTCTTCCTCATCGAGTTTGTATCAATGGCACATGCTAAAAGCTGATCACGATCAATTTCTCACCTGACGAATTGTTGACGGCAAAGTCCTCGTTTCCTTCAGCAGCGTCAACTTGTGCCTCTTTGAGAACTAAAATGAAAGGGGTGATGGTAACGGCATAAACAATTATGATTTTTAACGGTCCTTTGTATCTTACTCTTTTATCTCCTGCCTTTTACCCTTCTGTTGAGAAGAATCTGCCCTAAGTAGGTAATTCAGTTTCCGAGAGTCAATCGTTTAACTGAATTCGGTTAAACATCGATCTTGCAGAGTCCCAATCAACATTTCGGCTCGGTAAACGATGTTCAGAATGTAATTGTTTGCATCAACAATTCTCATCGCTGATCTTTTAAGCCGCTCCCTGTTAGTTTGGTTCCTAAATGTTTTTTATATTGTATTTTTTATGGAGCTCGCCTTAGTTTTGGTGCAAAAAATCTTGGTGATAAGCACCACCAATCTTTTGCAGAAGAAATTTCTTTGTATACCAGGCCGATATTTCTATTCTATACCAGGCTTACCCTCTCTCAGTTAAGACTTCAATAATTTGACTTAGTTTTCTGACTTATTTACCTTCTACAGACGTATTGCTTGAATCCAGGTTTTTGTCACCGGAAGAAGCCTTACTTTTGTCTGTTAAAGAAATGACAAAGAAAAGACCTTCACTGTCTGTTTTTTTTTTTTTTTTTTGCCGCATATTGGGTGGTCTGTAATTCCCTCTTGAACTGATTCTCTTTATCGTGATAAATTAATTTTCTTTTGATCACAGGCGCGATTCTTAGATCAAACCAATGATCGCGCAATTGAAGACTGGTGTATTCGACGGTCGCGATACAGAGACTATTCGTTATGCTCATCGTAGCTGACAAATGACGGTTGGAGTTGTGTCATTTTAATTAAGGTTAAAATCTGACAAAGTCTAATTTTTTCCTCACCTGAGAAACTACTGTCGACGTCAGCAACAGCCAAGTTTCCATCAGCTGCCATATTGGTCTCTTCGTCAACTGAATATAAACTAACGGTTAATTAAAACAGGCGCGATCTGGGGTGATTTTCATTTTTTCACCCCCTAATACATTCCAGGATTTTCCCCATAAAGTCACAATATTTAAGTATAAAATAGCTTAGAATACTGAAAAAAATAAAATTGCACAGCGATGGTGCAACTTTTGAGCTATGAAGAAAATTTATCCATTATTTTAATTTATTCTTTTTTTCACTCGAAAGTTCAACTTCTCTTGCAACATTTCTAAATAACCCTTGCCATTCTCAGGTCGTTTTGTACAAATTTGGTTGATTTATGTACTTCTTTTGACGATTCACGGCCCATAGTCGCTTAACCAAATAAACTCACGACACAGTGTCGGAAAAATCTTCAAATTTGTTGCAGGGACTTAAAACCTTGGTTTGAAGGTCGGAAAACTCTACGAAAAAATTGTATGATAGAAACATTCCAAGTTATTTTGCCTTGTTTTAAGCAGAAGCTGTGCCAAGTCTCACCTAATTGTGGAGCTTTCTAGATAATTTCCCGCAGATTTAGGCTTACACACATTAGTAGTTTAGATTATCTCTTGCTTATACCTTTTGGTTTGCTTCCATCATCAATTGCGGATTCCTTCTTGGATGTAAAATAATCTTGAAATAGTAAGAAAGCCAAATTCAATTAGAACAATGAATTGAAAATATTAGATTGTGTGGTGACGATACAATGTTGGGGCTGTGAAGAAAAAATTATTTTCTATCCCTAAGACTGACTCACTAATACTCACTCGATCCGTGTTCAATCTGTCGAAAGTCCAAATTGTCTTGCAACAGTTTTTCCGAGTAACCTTACTGTTTTTAGGTCCTTTTGTACAAGATTCGCTGAACTTATAGCTTGCGATAGAAAGTGTGAGAAAGAGCATAAAATTGTTTGATATAACAAGGCCTCAGAAGCCTGGCTCGTAGTTGGGAAACAAATTGAATTAATTCCATTTTAAGCTTTCTTGTCTTGGTTTAAACAGAAACTTTGCCGAGCGTCACTTTATTGTGGCTCACACTCATCAGTTTTCAATGACTTTTTGTACCTTTTGGTTTGCTTCCATCGTCATCTGACTCCTTCTTGGATGCAAAATGATCTAAAACAGCAAATAACACAAATTCACTTTGAGCAAAGAACACTGACAGTGTTCAGTTTGTCACTTGAGTTTGTCAGTGTGTTCGTTTCCAAAGCGCTCGTTGTACTCAGTGGTTACAAACTTAGAATACAATCATCTTCTTGGGCGTTTTTTTCCCCAACCTGATGAGAGTCCATCATCCAGATCCAGTTTTTCTTGGATTGCTGTAGCTTTATCCTTCAACGCACCTAAAAACATAGAATTGGGTTGTGCTTTGGAAATCAATTGAAATTGATGAAAGATAATAAATTGCCAAAAGACAACCACCAGACTTCGCATAAAACTTTGCATCTAATGTGCCAGATCAAGAATAATTGGGGATGTTTTCTGCCTAAGGTTTTCCTATTGTTGATGTTAATTACTGTCTTAGAGATAAAAGAGTATGGAAATAAATCTGTCCCATTTAACTCCACCAGGCTCAATCTTTTAAAGACTTTGATTTCAGCTCACTTCCTCGCTTACCTACTGACGGAATATACTTCATATCCGGTTTATTCTGAATAGAAGTAGCTTTACTGTTGTCTGTCAATAAAATTACAACGAAATGACTTTCATTCTTTTCTGAGTTATCAACTGGTCAAAGAGGCAATTTATGGACTAAACTTGTGATAGTGCGATTTATAAGTGCTCTCTCAGATACCAAAAATATTTCAGTTGCTCATCATAGTTGACAAACTTCCGTGTCCAGTTGTCTTAAATGGAGCCCTTGATAATTCTATAAAAAATCTGACGAAGCTTTATATTTTTTTCTCACCTGGTGAACTGTTGTCAGCAAAGTCCAGGCTTCCTTCAGCTGCTACAGGGGAGGCCTGGTGACAAACTAAAATACCTATACATATTAATAATAATAACACTCTTACTCATGAGAAACTCGTGACTTTTGTTTTCTTCATCACCTAATATATTCACGGTCTTTCCTCTTGAAGTGAAAATATCTAATACCGAAATCAGTTTGGAAAGTAAAAAAATTAAAACCTATGGCTATTATGCAGACCTACGTCAAGGGGAAAAGTACCTAATACCGTAATCAGTTAGGGAAGTGAAAGAATTAACACTCATGGCTATTGTGCAGATTTAGGCTGTCAAATTATTTTCTTCTTATGTTTATTTCTATCCTAAATATTGACGCACAGAAAGTTATTCAGTCCGTTTTAAATCTTCGAAAAGTTCACTCGCTTTGCAGTGTGTTTCCCATTGTTTAATTGACGCCTAAGCTTACACACATTCTGAGTTTGCACTAATTACTTGTACCTGTTGATTTGTCATCATCGACATCTGACTCCTTCTTCAATCCAAATTGACCTTGAAATGGTAAAGAAGAATACTATACTTTAAGCAAACAAAACTTTGAGCCGTAGTGATTCAGTTGTCTGTGTTTGATTAATTTCCAAAGGTCTTAGAGAAGAGCGATGTATTTGCTGTTTTATTGCTCTAACCTGATAAAAGCTCCTCATTTAAATCCACCTTCTCTTGGTTTGCTGAGTCCTTCCCTTTCAAAGTATCTAAAATGAATAAAAAATCAAACACATTGAGTTGTGCTTTGGAAATCTCCTTTCAACGATGATAATAAATTTCAAGACAGAAACCTGCCTACTCTGCAAAGTTCTCAAGCATTAGATCCCTGTATTAGATGCAGCTGCCTGTTAATTCATTTCAAACCAAAGTTTAAATAATAAACCAGATTAAAAATTACAATATACCTCTTTACTATTTACAGCTTATCTATGTACCTGTGGGGCTGCCCATCTCTAAGTCTTCTTTTTTTCCAGATACCGATGAAACTTGAGTTTTCTCCGACTCTAAAAAAAAATGGGCTTGAATGATCGTCATCAACATTATCATATTTTTGTGATTATTCATGTTTTCATTATCAATAGATTCTGTTTACCGTTCCCCTTATCGTTTGGGTCATGTAACAATTAATTCTACGAAGTCCTTAAGAGATACTTTCCTTCTATGAATATGTTGTTTTATTAATGATCCAAGTCGGTCCTATTTACCTGTAACTGACGAAGAAGCTGTAAAATCCACTCCTTTATCACTTACGGTACCTTCACTTTTAGCTGTTCCTGAAATTTCCATGAAAAGATGCACCTTATCTAAGTTGATTTTAAATATGGAGCTTCTTAAACAAATTCGCGTAGATTTAGGCTTACACGCATTAGTAGTTTTAGAATTATCTCTAGCTTGTACCTTTTAGTTTGCCTCCATCATCATATGATTCCTTCTTGGATGTAGAATAATCTAGAAATAATCAAGGACACGAATTCAATTAGAACAAAGAACTGAAAGTATTGAATTCTTTGGTGAAGATGCAATGTTTGGGCTGTGAAGAAAGACTGACCGACTATACTCACTGAATCCGTTTTGATCATGACTTCCTAAATCCGTTTTTCAATCCGTGGAAAGTCCAAATTGGTCACGTAACATTTGTTCCAAATAACCCTTTCTGTTCTTTTAGGTACCGGTCCATTTGTACAAATTTTGGAAGGGGTAAGCTATGTGCTCCTTTTGTTTCAAGTTATTAAGGCCTAGAGTCGCTGAAATTATTACTCACGATAGAAAGGGTGAGAAAAAACACAAAATTGTTTAATATAACAGGACCTCAAAAGCTTCGCTCGTAGTTGGGAAACAGATTGAGTTCTTTCCATTTTAAGTTATTTTGCTTTGGTTTAAAACAGAAACTTCGCCGAGCGTCACTTATTTGTGTATTATGTCGTTTGGATTTAGGCTTACAATGTACACTTTATCAATGATTTCTTGTACCTTTTGGTTCGCTTCCATCATCATCTGATCCCTTCTTGGATGCAAAATGATCTTAAAACAGCAAATAACACAAATTCACTTTGAGCAAAGAACACTGTCAGTGTTGAGTTTGTCAGTGTGGGTTGGTTTTTATAGCGCTCGTTGTACTCAGTGGCTATAAATTTAGAATACAATCATCTTTTTGCGGTTTTTTTTTCTCTCACCAGAGGAAGGTCCATCATCCAAATCCAGTTTTTCTTGGATTGCTGTAACTTTATCCTGCAACGTACCTAAAAGATAGAATTGGGTTGTGCTTTGGAAATTACACGAAATTGATGAAGGATAATAAATTGCTAAAAGATAACCACCCGAATTTGCATAAAACTTTGCACCTAATATGCCAGATCAAGAATAATTGGGGATTTTCTTTTTTGCCTAAGGTTTTCGTAATGTTGCTTTTAATTGCTCTCCTAGTGAAAAAAGAGAATAGAAATAAATCCGGCCGACTAAACTCCACTAGGCTCAATACATTAAAGGCTCTGAGTTCACCTCACTTCCTCGCTTACCTGCTAAGGGAGCATCCTTCATGTTCAGTTTTTTCTCAACAGAAGTTGCTTCACTCTTCTCTATAATAAAAATAACAACGAAATAATTTTCACTCTTTTCTGAGTTATCAACTCGTCAAAGAGACAGTTCATGGACTGAACTTGTAATAGCGTGATTGATAAGTGGTGACTTAGATTGTCGAGAAACCAAGAATATTTGCTTTTCTTATAGTTGACAAACTTTCAGGTCTAGTTGTCTTATCATTGATAATTCTACAAAAAATCTAAAGAAGCTTTATGTTTCTCTATCTCACGTGGTGAACTGTTGTCAGCAGAGTCCAGGCTTCCTTCAGCTGCTGCAGAGGAGGTTTGGTGACCAACTAAAATACCAATACATATTAATTAATACATTGCACGCAGCACCCTTGAGCAAGATGAAGCGAATCCGGTGGCTACTCGAGCGGTCCAAGATGGGCCCATCTTGCCCGCCCAGGATTTTCCGCATCGATCCCGCGCATGAAAAAAAATTGAATTAGAACTATGGAAACGCAAAAAGCTGCTTAAGAAAATCCAAACAAAGAAAACAGAAACGACTCTCGTAAGTTTGTTAAGTACAAACACAGTTGGCTTTCTTTCCCGACTCTCAAAGTAAACAGGTCACTCCTAATTCTTATTTAGGGAACATTTTTTTGCAATTGAATAAATCCTTTATCAACCGAGCTTGTTCGGTCAAGATCGCTGGATAATAGCACGGTGTTTTTTGTTTTCTGTTTTTCGCATTTTTATGGACGTCGACTTCATCACGGTCCATAAAAATGCAAAAACAGAACTTGGTCACTATCCAGCCATCTTGACCTCACGCTTGGTTAATAATGCATATATAATAATAACACTCCTACTCGAGAGAAACTCACGACTTCTGTTTTCTTCATCTCCTAATATATTCAAGGTTTTTACCCCTGACGTAAAAATATCTAAGACCGAAATCAGTTTGAAAAGTGAAAAAATTAAAACACATGGTTATTATGCAGATTAAGGTTGTAAAATAATTTCTTCCTTGTCTCTGTCTTAAATATTGACCAACAGAAAGTTACTCAATCGATTTTCAATCTTTGAAAGCTCACTTGCCTTGTAACTTGTTTCCCAGTGTTTAATTGACGCCTAGGCTAACGCATATTATAAGTTTGCACTATTTACTTGTACCTGTTGATTTGCCGTCACCGTCATATGACTCCTTGAACTCAAATTGACCTTGAAATGGTAAAGAAGAATATTTCACCTTAAGCAAACGAAATTTAGAGCCGTAATGATTCAGTTGTTTGCGTTTATTTTTATCTGCGTGTATTTTCAAAGATCTTTTTGTGGTCACAAACTTCAGAAGTGAAATTTATTTGCTTTTTCATTTCTCTCACCTGACGAAATCTCATCATCCAAATCCGCCTTCTCTTGATTTGCTGAATCTTTCCCTTCCAAGGTATCTAAAAATAAATAAAAAATCAGACATACTGGGCTGTTCCTTAGAAATTTCCTTTTAACGATGAAGGATAATGAATTTCTAGAAAGTAATCGCCTACTCCGCACACACCAAGAAAAATAATTACACCCTCTATCGCTCCTGTTATCTCAGTATTGTTGCTTTTTATTGTTCTCAAGCGTTTCAGTACTTTATTATGTGTGGCTGTCTGTTAATTAATTTTCAACCAAAATTTAATTAATAAATCAGATCGATGATTGTCATATACTTCTACAATGTTTAAAGTCTAACGCAGTACCTGTTGAGCTGCCAATCTCTAAATCCTCTATTTTTCCAGGTGTCGATGAAATTTGAGTTTTATTCGGCTCTAAAATAAAGAAAAAAGGGGTTTGACTGGTCGTCATCACCGTTTTTATCGACATGAACAATTTCATAATCTTGTTACTATATATGTTTTAATTATCAATAGATTCTGTTTACTGTTCCCACAACAGGGCTAGAGAGAAAAGAGTGTGGAAATAAATCCGGTCAATTAAACTCCACCAGGCTCGATATTTTAAAGACTTTGATTTCACCTCACTTCCTCGCTTACCTGCTAAGGGAGCATCCTTCATGTTCACTTTTTTCTCAACAGAAGCAGCTTCACTTTTTTCTGTCAATTAATTTACAAAGAAATGATTTTCAATCTTTTTTGAGTTATCAACTGATCAAAGGGAAATTCATGGCCAAAATATGTGATAGCGCGACTGATAAGTGGTTTCTTAGATTGTTCATGCCAAGAATATTTGCTTTGCTCATCATAGTTGACAAACTTCCGTTTCCAGTTGTCTTATCATTGATAATACAAAAAATCTCAAGAAACTTTATTTCTTTTTGTTACCTAGTGAACTGTTGTCAGAAAAGTCCTGGCTTCCTTCAGCTGCTACAGGGGAGGCCTGGTGACCAACTAAAATACCAATACATATAAATAATAATAACACTCTAACTCGTGAGAAACTAACGACTTTTGTTTTCTTCATCTCATAAGATATTCAAGGTTTTTCCCCTTGATGTAAAAATATCTAAGACCGAAACTAGTTGGAAAAGTTAAAAGATTTACATCGCATGGTTATTGTGCAGATTAAGGTTGTAAAATAATTTCTTCTTTATTTCTATCTTAAATATTGACCCACAAAAAGTTATTCAGTCCGTGTCAAATCTTTCGAAACTCACTTGCTTTCCCAGTGTTTAATTTAGGCTTAGGCTCACACATACTCTGAGTTTGTACTAATTACTTGTACCTGTTGATTTGCCGTCACCGTCATCTGACTCGTTTAATCCAAATTGACCTTGACATGGTAAAGAAGAATATTTTACTTTAAGCAAAGTAAAACTTTGAACCGTAATGAATCAGTACTAGTTGTTTGCGTTTAATTTATTTTCTTTAGGTCTTTTTGTAGTCACAAACTTAAGAAGTGCAATTCATTTACTGTTTTATTTCTTTCACCTGATGAAAGCTCATCATCCAAATCCACCTTTCCTTGGTTTTCTAAGTCTTTCCCTTTCAAAGTACCTAAAATAAATTAAGAATCAAACATATTCCACTGTTCTTAGGAAAGTTCCCTTAAAAGATCAAGGATAATAAATTTCTAGAAAGTAACCCCCTACTCTGCATACATCCAGAAAAACAATTGCATTTTTATTCACCCCTGCTATCTCAGTATTGTTGCTTTTTATTGTTCTCAAGCATTTCATTACTGTATCATATGTGGCTGTCTGTTAATTCATTGTAAAGTAAAATTTAATTTATAAACCAGATTTTTTATTTTAATATTTCTATACAGTTGACAGTTTAACTGTGTACCTGTGGAACTTTCGATCTCCAAATCCTCCAGTTTTCCAGATGCCGGTGAAACTTGAGTTTTCTCCGAGTCTAAAATTCAAAGAAAAGGGTATGAATGATCGTCCTCGTCGTTTTTATCGCTGCAACATCATCGTATTTCTGTTACTACTTGTGTTTTCATCATCATTAGATTCTGTTTACCCCTTCCATAACCGTCTGGGTCATGTGACATGACATAATTGTATGAAATCCTTATAAAAGATACTTTCCTACACGAAGATGTTTTATTATAATCCAAGTCAGGCCTACTTACCTGCAACTGACGAAGAAGCTTTCAAATCCACTCCTTTATCACTGGAGGAAGCTTCACTTAATATATCTTCCCCTGAAATTTCGTGGAAAAGATGTATCGTAACTAAGTTAAATTAAATGTGTTGTTGGTTAAATTTTGTTTAACGCTTCTGAATGGTCGATTGTCTTTTCAAGTTAAGCTGGGTGCAGCATAAATTTAGTTCAGTATGACTGGTCTAGTTTGTAACAACAAATGAAATAAAAAAGCCAGCTTATGATCAAGAAGGCATATCAGACATTGAACTTGTCACACCCAACCAAATGGTATTCTATCACAGGCGGCAAAGTTACAGCGAGAGACAAGCGAGGGGTGTAGTGCGTAATTAGACCTACAGGATCATACAAATTCTAGAAGGATGAGTTGATTAACAACACGGATACTTTCTGTTCATCGTGAGGAAATATCTCAGGAAACATCTAAATCTGGTTTTCTTTTGCCACGTACTCTTTACATGTAGCTACAATTTAAATCGACTAAAAATTTGGTGAGCCACTTTAACTAGAGAGGACAATACGGATCTAATGGAGTTACTTTGGCTTCAAATGTAACAAGGGGTAGACAAAGTAAATTACAAGACATTAACAGAACTGTCGTACGAGGTTACAAGGAAACCAAAGCTATTCTCAGGATTCGAAAAAAAAAAATTTAACGAAAATTGTGACGTCACTCTTTAAAGTTCCATTCTATGAGCTGGTGAATTTTGCAAATCTAATACTTGTTAACTCCAATCTCTTTATTTGTTTTGTTCCATCATTTTTTCTTACGAAATGATGTCGAATTGTAACTCTCCAGCGGGCGTTAGCATGAATTTTGGAACTCGGCCGATTGGGTGAAACTTCAAGTGTAGTTACGGTTCAAAACTTTCATGAAGATGAGTAAACAGATTTAAAAATAAATGATAAAGTGAGAGCTTCCGTAAACCAAAAAAAAAAACCAAGAAATTCAGCAGGGTGTCACGACAGATTTGTCCCACGTGTTTTAAATGTGATATACATCGCACGCCGTTTTATCAAGTAAAAAAAACTAAACAAAAACAATACTAGGATACCTTTCTGTGTTCGACTTTAATGGCCGCTTTTAAAATATGCAAGCTCGATTCATCGTCAAAGAAGCCAGTACCCTGAACTACAGATAGTATCTACCACGGCGTTTTTTTTTTCTTTTTAAGTTTTGAATGTCGTGTCTCTCGCTTAAAAAGATTTGCAAAGATGTCGACACTGTGGCAATCGACCCGTGGAGCGTAAATCTACCCTGGCACAAACTGGCTCCAAATGTCAATGAATAGCCGCACACGTCTGACTCTAAAATCTGAGCGAAACAAGCGGTTAGCTCCTAAATGTATAAAAACTGTCATTTTCTTTAAGATGTTAGTGACAACGCCGTCATAGGGATTCATCTTTATTCTCGTTAAAGATTAAATTAATTTGTCCATCTTCCCACTAAGTGCATGCATGCCTTAGTTTGTTGAAAAACTTTTTCTTTTACCTGTGGAACTCTCGCTCTCCAGACCTAGTTCTTCTTTCAATTGCGAAACTTTATCCTCAGCCATAACTAAGAATAAAAACAGAACCAAACCAATTTCCTTCGTGTCATAAACATTTGTTTGAAAAACGATTCTGAATGCAAAGGTAAAACAGGTAAACATATTACAGTCTAAAACATTGTAGAGAAAAATTGGAATGTTTCCTATATTTTTTATAAATTTTTTAATCTACCAGGAAAATAACAAAGAAAGATAACAAAACACCCTACACGTTATTGGACCGACTGCGGTTGAATATGAAATAGAAATAAACGTTATAAGTTTTCTAGCTTCAGAATGATGAATCTCCGAGTTTCAACAGTTTCCCACAGTAGCGCTCTTACTTGGGATCGTCTTGATCCCCATGGCGAGTAGAATAAAGAAAAAAACTAAAATCAGTCCACTAAGTTTGCAGGGATAGTCGTCATTTTGTTGATTTGCGTTCAAATATATTTAACGTACATTTGTGTAAGATAACGCTTAAAACAATGCACCACAACTGAATTCTTACCTTAATCTCAAAGATAAATTCTTGAAAAAATGTTTCCGCGATCAAACTTTCTCGAGCTCTTGACTCTAGATGAAAACGTGATTGTCTCCAAAATGAACATGTAACATGTACAGTGTTCTTGTACAGACAGGAAGTCGTAGGGAGGTTGTAGGTAATTTTAAGAAAAAAAAAAAAACTGGAAACGGAAACTAGAACTTCACCTTTCATTTTCGTATGTCATATTTTTATTACGGTGCTGGGTAATTTTTAGCATTATTATCTAAAGCTTGACTGAATCGAAAACTGTCGCGAACGACATCATGAGCGCTGCTGCTCTCAAATCATAAATGAAACCATCATCCAATGATATAGAATGATTTAATGAAAAAACTGATTGGCAGAGAATGTTTGTCTTTGCTTTCAAGACGTGAAAGCACAATTATCCGGAAAGGACTTCAACTCGGTTGATCAACACGAGAGAGATGCGGAGCAGTAGTGTGGTGAATTTCACAGAAGACACTGTTAAATTCGACTCCTCTGCTCCTTTTGCTAGAGCTACCTGTTACCTACTAAATTTCCCTTCATACCCCCCCTGTCATCAGAACTCATATTCTCCACAATGTTCTGTATACATTTCCTATAAATGACAAGGAGAATTTGTGTATCGATCAAGAGCCCCTTTAGTCGGCAATCATTTCCTTAATTCTCGCTTTCAATTTTCTTCTGTAATCGCATGTCACTACTAAATATAATTACAGATTATATGAAGCCCTTGCCCTCATACTATTTTTGATAGGCATGGTTCGAAAAGAAAATTTATTATTTACGCTGGCCCTCCCACAGAGAAATAAAAAAAGTGGGATGCCAACACCAGCTTCTTCCGAGCAACAAGAAAGCCTTAAGCCTCGCAAGAATTCGAAAAGCACCAACGATAGAACTAAAGCGAACAGCAGATCAAATTTCTTCACATTCCCCTGCAGGAAAGATGAACGCGTGACTAAAATTTGCTTTGCCCCCAGCATAAGCGGGCTTCGTAGCTCAGTTGATATTAGCGTCCAACTAGTGCCTAGAAGGACTGGAGTATCACACATTATGCCCCGGGCATCGAATGCCCCCTTGCATCATAAGACGGCTGCATGTTGACAAGTATTTTGACTTCATAATGGCCTCAGTTTCAACATACGTTTATTACATTGCCAGAACCACTTTGCATGTGATCCACTCAAGATCACATGCATGCTTTACTATAATGTGTCTACTCATTTAGAAACTTAAATACCCTACACATCTTTAAAACAATAGCATAACTGATAAGCATAACTGCGGTTGCGGTAATGGTATGGCTAACTGACTTGATGACTTAAACTGGCCACCTTAGAGAGTTTCTAAGCTTACGTATCGAGCGTTACCCTTCTATTCGCTCTGACGAGGGGCTAACACTAGAAACGTCAGCCATAGAAACTATTTACGGTGGCCAATTTACAAAATGAACTCAGCTGATATTGCCAAACTCTCTCCAATGGCTTTTTCAAACGTTCTCGAGAATATATACTACAGCGAAAGCTGTAAACAGATTAAGGAGCCCTTGCTTAAATGTGCTGTAAAGTGTTACTTCTACTCAATATTTATCTAAGTTTACATTAGACTGTTAAATATGTTGTTTCTTGTATGTGGCGTGTTTTCACAGATGCTTAACATATATTACAAGCTCTTTACGACTGTGATAGATTAATTGAATTCGCGCGAACTGGACACAGGCTGAATTAACACCTCCCCCCCCCCCATTTCGCCAGGTTTTCTGACAACGTGCTGGTCTTTATTAGGGTGGACAGAGGAACTTAATACTTAAATTCCCCGGAGGCGATTCACAACTATCTTCTCCCCAAAATATCCAACACTATCCAGCAAACATTTAGTGAGAATTCTCAAACTTATCAGGTAGAAGTAATCATCTTGACTTGTCACCGAATTCCCGTAACTAAATTACAAGGAAATGTGTAGCAGCTGTGGTTTTTTCTTTTTTTTTTCAGCCTACTTAGTGAAATAGTTTCCAGTTTCCAACCTAAAAAAACTCAACGAATTTACGATTCAAAATAGGTTTAGCTTGTCTTGGTAAATTTCTTTCTCTTTAACGTCGACAGAAACGTTTGTTTTAATAGCGCTCGTTGTACTCAGTGGCTATAAATTTAGAATACAATCATCTTTTTGCGTTTTTTTTTTTCTCTCACCAGAGGAAGGTCCATCATCCAAATCCAGTTTTTCTTGGATTGCTGTAACTTTATCCTGCAACGTACCTAAAAGATAGAATTGGGTTGTGCTTTGGAAATTATCTGAAATTGATGAAGTACAATAACTTGCTAAAAAAGACAACTACCCGAATTTGCATAAAACTTTGCACCTAATGGGCCAGATCAAGAATAATTGGGGATTTTTTTTTTTGTCTAAGGTTTTCGTAATGTTGCTTTTAATTGCTCTCCTAGTGAAAAAAGATAATAGAAATAAATCCGGCCGACTAAACTCCACTAGGCTCAATATTTTAAAGACTCTGATTGCACCTCACTTCCTCGCTTACCTGCTAAGGGAGCATCCTTCATGATCAGTTTTTTCTCAACAGAAGCAGCTTCACTTTTTTCTGTCAATTAATTTACAAAGAAATGATTTTCAATCTTTTTTGAGTTATCAACTGATCAAAGGGAAACTCATTGCCAAAATATGTGATAGCGCGACTGGTAAGTGGTTTCTTAGATTGTTCATGCCTAGAATATTTGCTTTGCTCATCATATTTGACAAACTTCCGCTTCCAGTTGTCTTATCATTGATAATGCAAAAAATCTCAAGAAGGTTTATTTCTTTTTCTTACCTAGTGAACTGTTGTCAGCAAAGTCCTGGCTTCCTTCAGCTGCTACAGGGGAGGCCTGGTGACCAACTAAAATACCAATACATATAAATAATAATAACACTCTAACTCGTGAGAAACTAACGACTTTTGTTTTCTTCATCTCATAATATATTCAAGGTTTTTCCCCTTGATGTAAAAATATCTAAGACCGAAACTAGTTGGAAAAGTTAAGAAATTTACATCGCATGATTGTGCAGATTAAGGTTGTAAAATAATTTCTTCTTTATTTCTATCTCAAATATTGACCCACAAAAAGTTATTCAGTCCGTGTCAAATCTTTCGAAACTCACTTGCTTTCCCAGTGTTTAATTTAGGCTTAGGCTCACACATACTCTGAGTTTGTACTAATTAATATTACTTGTACCTGTTGATTTTCCGTCACCGTCATCTGGCTCCTTTAATCCAAATTGACCTTGAAATGGTAAAGAAGAATATTTTACTTTAAGCAAAGTAAAACTTTGAACCGTAATGAATCAGTACCAGTTGTTTGCGTTAAATTTATTTTCTTTAGGTCTTTTTGTAGTCACAAACTTAAGAAGTGCAATTCATTTGCTGTTTTATTTCTTTCACCTGATGAAAGCTCATCATCCAAATCCACCTTTCCTTGGTTTGCTAAGTCTTTCCCTTTCAAAGTAACTAAAACAAATTAAGAATCAAACATATTCCGCTGTTCGTAGGAGAGTTCCCTTAAACGATCAAGGATAATGAATTTCTTGAAAGTAACCTCCTACTCTGCATACATCAAGAAAAATAATTGCACTTTTTTCCACCCCTGCTATCTCAGTATTGTTGCTTTTAATTGTTCTCAAGCATTTCATTACTGTATCATATGTGGCTGTCTGTTAATTCATTGTAAAGTAAAATTTAATTTATAAACCATAGTTTTTATTTTAATATTTCTATACTGATGACAGATTAACTGTGTACCTGTGGAACTTTCGATCCCCAAATCCTCCAGTTTTCCAGATGCCGGTGAAACTTGAGTTTTCTCCGAGTCTAAAATTAAAAGAAAAGGGTATGAATGATCGTCCTCGTCGTTTTTATCGCTGCAATATCATCATATTTCTGTTACTACTTGTGTTTTCATCATCATTAGATTCTGTTTACCCCTCCCATAACCGTCTGGGTCATGTGACATGACATAATTGTATGAAATCCGCTTTATAAAAGATACTTTCCTACACGAAGATGCTTCATTGTAATCCAAGTCAGGCCTACTTACCTGCAACTGACGAAGAAGCTTTCAAATCCACTCCTTTATCACTGGAGGAAGCTTCACTTAATATATCTTCCCCTGAAATTTCGTGGAAAAGATGTATCGTAACTAAGTTAAATTAAATGTGTTGTTGGTTAAATTTAGTTTAACGCTTCTGAATGGTCGATTGTCTTTTTAAGTTTAGCTCGGTGCAGCATAAATTTAGTTCAGTATGATTGGTCTAGTTTGTAACAACAAATGAAATAAAAAAGCCAGCGTATGATCAAGAACGCATATCAGACATTGAACTTGTCACACCCAACCAAATGGTATTCTATCACAGGCTGCAAAGTTACAGCGAGAGACAAGCGAGGGGTGTAGTGCGTAATTAGACCTACAGGATCATACAAATTCTAGAAGGATGAGTTGATTAACAACACTGATACTTTCTGTCCATCGTGAGGAAATATCTCAGGAAACATCTAAATCTGGTTTTCTTTTGCCACGTACTATTTACATGTAGCTACAATTTAAATCGATTAGAAATTTGGTCAGCCACTTTAATTAGAGAAGGCAATACGGATCTAATGGTGTTACTTTGGCTTCAAATGTAACAAGGGGTAGACAAAGTAAATTACAAGACATTAACAGAACTGTCGTAAGAGGTTACAAGGAAACCAAAGCTATTCTCAGGATCCGAAAAAAAAGATTTTAACGAAAACTGTGACGTCACTCTTCAAAGTTCCATTCTATGAGCTGGTGAATTTTGCAAAGCTAATACTTGTTAACTCCAATCTCTTTATTTGTTTTGTTCCATCAATTTTTCTTGACGAAATGATGTCGAAGTGTAGCTCTCCAGCGGGCGTTAGCATGAATTTTGGAACTCGGCCGATCGGGTGAAACTTCAAGTGTAGTTACGGTTCAAAACTTTCATGAAGATGAGTAAACAGATTTAAAAATAAATGATAAGGTGAGAGCTTCCGTAGACTAAAAAAAAAACCAAGGAACTCAGCAGGGTGTCAAGACAGATTTGTCCCACGTGTTTTAAATGTGATATACATCGCACGCCGTTTTATCAAGTAAAAAAAAAAACTAAAGAAGAACAATACTAGGATACCTTTCTGCCTTCGTCTTTAATGGCCGCTTTTAAACTATGCAAGCTCGATTTATCGTCAAAGAAGCCAGTACCCTGAACTACAGATAGTATCTACCACGGCGTTTTTTTTTCTTTTTAAGTTTTGAATGTCGTGTCTCTCGCTTAAAAAGATTTGCAAAGATGTCGACACTGTGGCAATCGACCCGTGGAGCGTAAATCTACCCTGGCACAAACTGGCTCCAAATGTCAATGAATAGCCGCACACGTCTGACTCTAAAATCTGAGCGAAACAAGCGGTTAGCTCCTCAATGTATAAAAACTGTCATTTTCTTTTAGTTGTTAGTGGCAACACCGTCATAGGGATTCATCTTTATTCTCGTTAAAGATTAAATTAATTTGTCCATCTTCCCACTATGTGCATGCCATAATTTGTTCAAAAACTTTTTTTCTTTTACCTGTGGAACTCTCGCTCTCCAGACCTAGTTCTTCTTTCAATTGCGAAACTTTATCTTCAGCCATAACTAAGAATAAAAACAGAACCAAACCCATTTCCTTCGTGTCATAAACATTTGTTTGAAAAACGATTCTGAATGCAAAGGTAAAACAGGTAAACATATTACAGTCTAAAAAATTGTAGAGAAAAATTGGAATGTATCCTATATTTTATATAAATTTTTTAATCTACTAGGAAAATAAGAAAGAAAGATAACAAAACACCGTACACGTTGTTGGACCGACTGCGGTTGAATATGAAATAGAAATAAACGTTATAAGTTTTCTAGCTTCAGAATGATGAATCTCCGAGTTTCAACAGTTTCCCACAGTAGCGCTCTTACTTGCGATCGTCATGATCCCCATGGCGAGTAGAATAAAGAAAAAAACTAAAATCAGTCCACTAAGTTTGCAGGGATAGTCGTCATTTTGTTGATTTGCGTTCAAATATATTTAACGTACATTTGTGTAAGATGACGCTTAAAACAATGCACCACAACTGAATTCTTACCTCAATCTCAAAGATAAATTCTTGAAAAAATGTTTCCGCGATCAAACTTTCTCGAGCTCTTGACTCTAGATGAAAACCGTGATTGTCTCCAAAATGAACATGTAACATGTACAGTGTTCTTGTACAGACAGGAAGTCGTAGGGAGGTTGTAGGTAATTTTAAGGAAAAAAAACTGGAAACGGAAACCAGAACTCTACGTTTCATTTTCGTACGTCATAATTTTATTACGGTGCTGGGTAATTTTTAGCATTATTATCTAAAGCTTGACTGAATCGAAAACTGTTGCGAACGACATCATGAGCGCTGCTGCTCTCAAATCATAAATGAAACCATCATCCAATGATATAGAATGATTTAATGAAAAAACTGATTGGCAGAGAATGCTTATCTTTGCTTTCAAGACGTGAAAGCACAATTATCCGGAAAGGACTTCAACTCGGTTGATCAACACGAGAGAGATGCGCAGCAGTAGTGTGGTGAATTTTACAGAAGACACTGTTAAATTCGACTCCTCTGCTTCTTTTGCTAGAGCTACCTGTTACCTACTAAATTTCCCTTCATACCCCCCCTGACATCAGAACTCATAAACTCCACAATGTTCTGTATACATTTCCTATAAATGACAAGGAGAATTTGCGTATCGATCAAGAGCCTCTTTAGTCGGCAATCATTTCCTTAATTCTCGCTTTCAATTTTCTTCTGTAATCCCATGTCACTGCTAAATATAATTACAGATTATATGAAGCCCTTGCCCTCATACTATTTTTGATAGGCATGGTTCGAAAAGAGAATTTATTATTTACGCTGGCCCTCCCACAGAGAAATAAAAAAAGTGGGATGCCAAGACCAGCTTCTTCCGAGCAACAAGAAAGTCTTAAGCCTCGCAAGAATTCGAAAAGCACCAACGATAGAACTAAAGCGAACAGCAGATCAAATTTGTTCACATTTCCCTGCGGGAACGATGAACGCGTGACTAAAATTTGCTTTGCCCTCAGCATAAGCGGGCTTCGTAGCTCAGTTGATATTAGCGTCCAACTGGTACCTAGAAGGACTGGAGTATCACACATTATGCCCCGGACATCGAATGCCCCCTTGCATCATAAGACGGCTGCATGTTGACAAGTATTTTGACTTTATAATGGCCTCAGTTTCAACATGCGTTTATTACATTGCCAGAACCACTTTGCATGTGATCCACCCAAGATCACATGCATGCTTTACTATAATGTTTCTACTCAGTTTAGAAACTTAAATACCCTACACATCTTAAAAACGATAGCAGAACTCATAAGTATTGGTGCGGTTGCGGTAATGGTATGGCCAACTGACTTGATGACTTAAACTAGCCACCTGAGACAGTTTCTAAGCTTACGTTTCGAGCGTTATCCTTCTATTCGCTCTGACGAGGGGCTAACGCTAGAAACGTCAGCCACAGAAACTAATTACGGTGGCCAATTTACAAAATCAACTCAGCTGATATAACCAAACTCTCTCCAACAATGGCGTTTTTTCAAACTTTCTCGAGAATATATACTACAGCAAAAGCTGCAAACAGATTTAGGAGCCTTTGCTTAAATGTGCTGTAAAGTGTTACTTCTACTCAATATTTATCTAAGTTTCTATTAGACTGTTAGATATGTTGTTTCTTGTCTGTGGCGTGTTTTCACAGATGCTTAACATATATTACAAGTTCTTTACGACTGTGATAGATTATTTGAATTCGCGCAAACTGGACACAGGCTGAATTAACAATCGATAACATGTTTAAGAGATTGTACGTTGTACTTCTAAGAACTAAAGAGGAAGCTAATATAAGTGGTGTTGCTTTTGTAAGCATAACCAAACTTAAAACTCTTTTACGTTTCATCAACGGCTACTTATGGATTCTAAGTGATGACTCATAGTCCTCAGTTAAGCCCTCCCCGCCATTTTCTCTTGAGAAATAATAAGAATGCGCTAAACGACAATTTAATGTTTTCAATAAGAGGCCAGTAAATGTTTCTGCGGATGGCATACATCTTCATTTCCTTTTGAAAAGTTTCTTAAAGCCCTGGAACACTGTCATGTCGGTTATTAGATTGACATAACATAGGTTCTCAATAGCATCGTGCGAAATCTGCGATCACGTGAGAAAAACGTATAAAAATAACTGACCCGGCAATCTGTAGTTTTACTCAGTTAAGACTGAGTCAATTTCGATCCTCAAGGTTCCGATTAGATTCAGGTCCTCAAAATGAAAACCGTAGCAGTCCTGATGCTGCTTTTTTCGTTGTCTTTGGTAAGTTGTTCATATAAAGCTTAAAAGAGATTACTTTTCGTTTCGGAACCAGAAACGCTCTAAAGCAAGTTGTTAATCCTTTAACTTCCTTGAGTGAACTGGACAGAAGTTATCTTTAAAATAAAGGAAAACATCAACTAGGAGATTATTAGTTGATCCAATACCAGATTCCCCAAACTAACATCATAAGATTTGCATGGCAGAAGGTAAGGAGAATTAGTAAAAATGATCTTAGGGCTAAAAGAGCTTAAAGATATCAGGTAAGAGCGGTAGGCTAAGGGGTGCAGTGTAACTAAAATGTCCTGGTGTAATTCAATTTGATTGCCTCCAATTTCTTTGCATAAAAAAACAAACAAACAAACAAACGGGGTATCAATACTAACTGGACGAAAAAGACGAGAAAATATTTTGTCAAAAGATATAGATAATTTAATCGTGAGTGATAGTTTGCGTAGAAATTTTATTCACACACTCATACGAAAACGAAAATTTAAGCGGTCTGTTTTGATTTTCAATTGCTAAAGGGATGATTAAGGTTGGAGTAAACCGACGGCTGCAACATAGTTAGCAATCTCAGCTTAAATAACGATATTCTTGATTTAGATAAGATTAAGGTGTATGGTGTAAAACTCTTCTTAGTTGGAAATCAAACTTATTATCTTTGTTAGGCTTGCTTCAGTTTGCCGAAGTATTCAGCGTGCGACACTTTGGTCAGTCTAGAACTTTGACATTTGCGAGAATATCGCCGTTTTTCTTAAGCTCCTAACCTAAAGCTGTTTTCTTTTCATTCCCAGGAAAATCCCAATTGTAACTGTGCACCGGGCTTAGCCTGCAAGGTAACATGGGAAATTGACATGAGAGAACAAACAGCTGAAGTGAAGCAATGCATGCCGATCAATGAGCCCATCGTCGTCGAAAAACTAACAGAAATTGATGTCAGTGAAACTTTGGACCCTGGCAGTGCAGTACTGGATCCGGCATCAAGATTTTATCCTGGCAAGGTGAGGAAACTGATAATGAAAAAAACAAAAACAAAAACAAAAAACAGAGAAAGTAATTGTGTATTTTGTCCTTGCAAGGTTTTCCTTCTTATTTCTATTGGATCAGAAACTGTCAGAACTTAAGCGAAAATTTGAATTATTTTTTCCTCGCAGCGTTTAGAATAACTTGTAGTTGAGAGAAATCGTGTTACAACGGTTCTAGCAAAACTCTGTTTTACCTTATGATAAGAATTGTTTTCCTTGTCTTTTGGAAGAATCAGAAATTATGCTGTTTCTTTGAACGAGGAAAAATCCCTATCATGAAATCGTGCCTTTGTTAAACTTTGATTTCAGAAATGCACGACGGCAGCCGACTGTTTTTGGCCAAACACCTGTTGTCTGTTTAACAAGCGATGTAGCCTGAAGTTGCTGAAATACTACACTTGTTACCTCAGGGTAAGTGCAATAACTGTGAATAGTTCAATTGTAATTAAGTGTTGAAAGAATCGTGGATCACTTTGGTTTTGTTCTACATCACTCTGTGATTGGTTTAGAAAGTTTGCGTCTTTTTTTCAACCAACCAGATTGAAAATGAAAACCAATCGCGACTGGTCCCGCGTTCAAAGTTGTTCAGGGGGTTTCGGTGTTCACTTTGAGTTCCTATTGGCTCCTTGTAATATTTCTTAAGTTCTGATTGGCTGTTTTGACTACATAAACTTTTGATCTTTACAACATGTAATCGAGAAGCGCTCTTGGATGCTAGGCGGGTTTCCTTTGATGCTGACGCCTATTCCCCAGTCCTTCATAAATTTGTCTCGGTCGAATCACGGGATCTAAGAACAAACTGAGGTCTGGGAACAGACTGGTTTGGAGGGTAAAATTCGGAAGGGAACAGTGAGGGTCCAAAATAAGAAAGTGGAATCTAGAGTGCCCAAAGCCCACCCACTGAGGAGTGTCCATCTACTCCTTAAAGATTGTTCCTTTTTCTACAGCTAAAAATTGTTCCAACTTCCATAGCTAAGTCGCGCTACCAAAACGAGTCAATGTTGTTTGGGACGCTCTGAAAGGGTAAATACATAGGTAAGCTTTGTCAAATGGGAACTATAGAGTGATAAAAATGGGGTTTCAAAAGTTAGAATAGACCACCGAAATCTCACTGGAAAGTAAACAGGCATTCACGCTCCCCCGAGTCCCACCCCCCTGAGGACTCTTCGTTTATTCCGCTACTGTAATGAACCCGATCTACTTTCCTAACCAGACATCATTTTATTATTCAACTTTTAGAGCGTGCATAAGTGCGGCTGTCAGGAACATTTGGTTTGTAAAACCACGACTCACGTGACACTTCCGATTGTGAAGATTCCCTTTCCCATAAGGCAGTGCGTGCCGAAAGACGAAGCATAATCTTCTTCGTAAGATTCCTAGTAATCATTGTAACATGAAATAAAATCTGACGGTTTGATTTGGTCTTGTGACTAAGAATCAATGTTTTGCATAGTTCTTTGCAATCTATTTCACGTCAACAGCACACTAACTGCACTTTCCTTGCGCTCTTCTCGCATTCAAGCAGCAGATTGTCCCAGGCTAATAGTGGTTTTCCCTTACGGTTACCGAACTTTTACTGCTCTTTTCCCGTAGGTTATCCGCATTTTATCCGGAGTCTTATCCGGCAGTTTTTCCCCGCAATTTACTTGCGCTTGCCTCGCAGTTTCCCCGCCCATCCCACGTACTTTCTTACACCTGGCAATAAAGAGAAAAATATAACCCTCTTGAGCAGGCCATCACGTTCATAATCACAATACCCGCGGAGAGTGTTTGAAATTGAAGCTGCAATTTAGAGAATGGCATTAATGTGACTGGATGATGGTTTTGAAGGAAAAAAATGAAATCTGGGAAGTGAAACTCCGAAAATTCGTCGCGTGAATAATAATTGATTTTGAATTTTTCAAAATAGAGATAAATAGATTTATCGTCCCTCCAACCGGTACTACAGACACATTAGCCTGAGTGACAATGCATTTTATTTCCTTCGCATACACAAAATTCCATATTACAAAAATATATAGGAAAAAATATCTCTATTCTTAACCTGAGACACTTTTCTTAGTTAAATTTTCTTATAGTGCCTCAACAACTCCAATTCTTTACAATAGCTCATGAACACATCTCCGCATCTTTCGACGCATGAAAAACTTCAATTAGTTACCGCATCTCTCATTTAGTAAGTGTGCTGTGATTGTTCAATTCAACGGGCCGTTTTTCCCTGTGTTTTCTGAATCCAGAGATATCTTAGTAATCTCGTTTTCCAGGTTCGTATTACTTGTTATGCCTTTTTCGCTCGTTTTCTCCGCTCAAAAAAAACTCGGTCTATAACTTACAGTACGGACATCGAACTCGGTTAGTAAGTGATATTTCAGTTTCTCTATTTCACAAAATAAGCGGCCTAAATTTATGTACCGGTATTTATTTATTTACATACACGTGAATGTTAAAGAAACTAACACCGCGTCTTTGATTTTCAGTATTATATTATAAGTGATATTATTCGGAGACACTTTGGGAGAGTTACCCGTAAACAAAATGCCTCGTAGGGATCAAGAAAAACCTAACCATATTTGGCGAATCAATCTTGCCTTTCATCATCCCACCAGCTGTTGAAAGTATCCCATAATATTCTTTGACTTCATTATGTCTCGTATGTCTCTGACTCGTCATTTTGAAGAAAATTCTGAACTTGAAATAAATTCTGAACTTGAAATAAATTTATTGAAAATTGCAACCTCGTCAGGAGAACGGAGTTTTTTCAATTCCTCAAATATTTTGAAGCTTTTAAAATCAGAAGGCTCAAATAACCGTGACCTCTACAATCTCACTGCTTTCCTGATTTTCCGGACTTTTTTCGTCAATTTCCTCAGCTTTCATTGCACGAGCCAGAAGTTGCATCCACCTGATAAGAAATAAAAACTCTCCTTACAGTTTTCCGCTTATTTCTTTGGATTAAGGTGCGGAGAATCTGACAAAATTCAGCCCTAATTGTCAGCAGTCTTCTCCTGGAACAGTTTTCTCTATCTACCCGGTGCCATGGTATGAGAACTCATTCTTCAATGCGCTCTTCAGTGTAGTTATACTAAACCACACCGCTGGAGATCACACCAGTTTCTGTATCAGAGAGTAACAAGTCGCAATGGCAACCCCACCTCCACCCACCCCACCACGGGATTCTAGTCTATCAAAAGTCATCCCCTTTTCATCCCCTACCGTCCCTACCCCTCCCCCCCATTTCGCCAGGTTTTCTGACAAAGTGCTGGTCTTCATTGGGTGGACAGAAAAACTTAATACTTAAATTCCCCGGAGGCGACTCACAACTATCTTCTCCCTAAAATATCGAACACTATCTAGCAAACAGGTAATGAGAATTCTCAAACTTATCAGGTAGAAGTAATCATCTTGACTTATCACCGAATTCCCGTAACTAAATTACAAGGAAATGTGTAGCAGATGGAGGGGACAATTAATAATCAGATCTTGGGAGTTAGAACCCAGACATCGCGATTTGAATTCTAGCGCGGAGACTAAAACATAGATAAACACATCACATCAAACGATCTCGGATTTCCTGATAAATTCTCAATAGCAACGTATACTGATTAATAAGGAGATTTTGAAATTTCGTCGGTTGTTATTACCTTTGCATGCTCTCCTCATTTTCGGCCTCGAAAAAATACACCCGAAGGTTTTTGTGATGTACTTTAAACACATTCTTGCGGCGGTCCACCTCGTCTGCCTAGAAAGGAAAATGTAAAAAGATACATAAAAGTCCTTTTGTAATGATGCGTATAAAATTATTTTACAAAAGAACACGATAATGCGACAATCTTCCATCGTAAAACAGCGCATGCTTAGAAAACAGAGGCATTAGTTGTTGCAACGAAACAAACTTTGCCATCTACTGAGAGGCTTTGCAAGAATATCACTTTATCAGAAAAGTAGGCATACAAAAGTTAAAATCTTATTAAAAACCGTGCCAAGTTTGTGGCTCGAAAAGAGAAACACTACACTGTTTACACGATTTACATACATTTTATTCTTCGCTAAAGACTTGTAGTAAAAATTTCGTAATGTAATAAGTCATCGCAGAGAATCGAAAACACTTTGCTAATCGATTGTGCATCGTAAAATCAGCACTCAAGTGATCAGAATGGCCAATCAGAATAAAGGAAGAAATCACGAGGAGCCAATCAGAACTCAAAGAAACAACAGGCCAAGGGCCTGAAGCGCGGGAAAACGCGGTTGACGCGCTTTCAAGAAGGGATATTTTCATACAAGGGTTCATCTCACAAAAATTACACGATGCTGTCAACATAACTTACCAGAGATGGTTTGTCTGCATTGTGACCAGGGAGGGGGAGGTTAAACTCTGCTTTTGTGTCCTGCATCAAAGAAACACAAATGCCCTCAATTAACTCCACCAAAGACTAAGAACACAACACTTTAAACAACACGAGAATCGCTGGGACCGCTGGAAGAAGCTTGAACAATCTTTGCGAACGCACGAAAAGAGAAATCAAGCGACCGCAGAAATAAGTTTGATTGTTGCAATCGCAACAAGCGCTGTCGTTTTTTTTTTTTTTTTTTCAGCCTACTTAGTGAAATAGTTTCCAGTTTCCAACCTAAAAAAATTCAACGAATTTACGATTCAAAATAGGTTTAGCTTGTCTTGGTAAATTTCTTTCTCCTTAACGTCGACAGAAACTTCACAATTCTCCAGCTGAAGTAATGAAATCATTGATTAAGAAACACTTCCTGTCCGTCTTCGATAAAGTCAAAAGTTCCTCAAGATGTTGCCAGCCAATACTGGAAAACTGTTGTTGCTAGTATTGCCACAATGTAAGTACTAATACTGACTCGGAAGTGATCAATATGGTACTGATACTAATAATGCCTTTACCTTCTTGGCCTTGTACCGCAACAACACAAAGTCACTCGAAAGCACAAACCATCTCTTCTGCCAGCTTTTATCTCCTTTGGCCTTGAAATTCAAGTATCCGCTGTGCCAGATCTTTGATTCCTGGCCGATTTTCAACACACTCTGACCCTTCCCTTCCACTTCCTTGACCGTTTCCTCGCTGGAGCCCTTCACAAGAACCCTGTGACAAATTTCGCAAACCTTCTCCAGTTTCCCATTCTTGTACTCCAGCGGTGCTTTGAAGCCTGAACAATGTCCGCACACCACCCTCCCACAGGCGCGACAGTGGTGTCTCCGACGAAACTTCGTAAACAGGACGTCACAAAGCATGCACATGCTCACTGCTTCGTCTCGTACCCAGGCTGGCGCTTTCTTTCCCAGGTCTCCCTCTTCCATGACTTCAAGCTTGGTCCCTCTTCGATAACTCTCTCTTTTCGTTGTCAGTTCGTTTACGGTCTCTTTAAGTTTATTCACCCAAGCTTCTTTCTCCTCGGCGGACGCTGCGGTGAAATCCATGACTCTTTGTTTGCTTACTATACGAAAGCAATTCTCTATTTCCAGTTCCTCATCGACGTCGTGTACTTCCATTCCGTACAAGTCCATTTCTACTTTTACTTTGTATTTGTTTGTGCCAGGAAACTTTGCACAGCAAAGGAGAATGTCGTTGAACTGCAAAACAAAGTACATGGTCCAAATTTAGCTTCTACTACCCTTTTTAGAGTAGAAAGAGGCGAAACGTTTAAAGGCGAAACATTACAAGGGCGTTCCAAATATAACCAGTTTCAGGAGCTAGTCCCGAGCTGGAACTCTGAACTGTGTGCCCTTCAGACATATACATACATTTATTTGATAAGTAGGTTTCAAAAAAATAGCAACTGTACAGCTTATGTGGACCTTAACTGCTACTAAGTCTAAATACGGAAAAACAGAAATTTACAATACAATTGTCATAAAGCTACAAATAATATAAAATACAAGTTGAAAGAGGGACCAAATCATTTAAAAATATCTAAATTCAGGGTTCCTATAACAATTTACAGAGCATTCCTTTTGGATGCTGATGTCCCTGACATAGGTCTTAAAAGATTTTATCTTTCTTTTAAAATAGAAAGGGTTTTCAAGCTGTTTAATAGTGTCAGGTAAAGGAGGAGACGGGAAATATAGTTACCAAAAGGACGTAAAGACAGCAGAGTGACGATAACTCTCAAAAAAGAAACAACAACTTTGAGGTTAAATTTACAAGACATGTTTCGACATTCTCATGTCATCTTCAGTTGCACATGAGCATTTAACTGTTGTACATTTGAATTTAAATTAAGGTACGTTACAAACTACGTTACATTTGAATGTTAAAAACGCGAAAGATGTAAATAGCGCGCGCTTGACTAGATCAAAAAATAGATAAATAAAAAAAAAAATAAATGTAATAATAATAAAAATAAATTAAAAGACCAAGAAACAACACAATTAAAAGGAAAGAGACAATTGTAGATGTTTCAATTGCTGATTAAGGATAGGTTTTTCCCACTTAATATTCAATGGCTCTTTGATCTTAATTTGGTATTTTGAAGCGGCAGAATCTAAGATCGTGAAACATTCAGTATCACAAGTCAAGACAGGCCCTTGATGATTGCAGGTGCTTGTACACATGCGAAGTTAAACGCTCATTTGCAACTGAAGATGACATGAGAATGTCCAAACAAGTCTTGTAAATTTAAACTCAAAGAAATATAGTTCTAAGTTCTCATCCCAGAGAGCGAGAAATCACAATGTCTGACATTAGACGGATGGCATCGCAGATACAGAGTATTCTCTTCGTCAGTTTTACGAGCACAGACACATCCCTTACTTACCAACATCACGTACGTTAGGCAAAAAATAGGTCGATATGTGAGCGAGAGGTTTCAGACGGAAAAGAGTTATTCCTACTCGCGGCTTTACCTATCAGTGTTTCAAACCGCGCACAAAACCGCCAGCTACGCAGGGAAAGCGAATTTCAGATAACAGAGATGAAAACGGCCCATCACATCGAAAGGAATTTTCAAAGTAAAAATAGCAACCTGCATAAAGCGCGGGAAAAAACGACTAACCGAGCCGCGGTTGGCTTCAGTGTTGCATCTGATTGGTCGAGAGGGCGGTGTGAGTTTTCTGGACGAATCACAGAGCGTTAAAACCAATGTAATACTGGATTATTTTCGACATTCAATCAAAATGTGTCCTCAGTTAGCTACTAGCAATCTCAAGCACTAATTTTACCTTTTAATAGCAGTTTGTATCTCGGCACCCTCTGCACTGGTTCCAACATGTGGTGTTGAAGAGTTAAATGCTCACATTCCTCAGTTTTCTAAGAGGACGTAAAAATACAGATACCCAGATCTACGATATGAATCACAACTCTCCCTTTAGACTCCCATACATTTTTCTGTTAATTAGTGAAAAAAAATTGGTGTTGCATCAAGATAGACTTCGGTTTCCGGTTGTCACCCTTAACCGCTCGGGAACAGAGCAGTCAAACACCCCGCACGAGTGAATGTTGTAAGAGCGAGGAGGCATGCTTATAGACCGTCAGAACCAAGTGTTCTCACGGGATGTCAGAACCAACTACACGAGCCACTAAGCCACAGCATTATCAAATCAAAATTTTTGATAAAGTTTAAAAGAATGGGAAATCAACAGAATGTCCGTAATCAAGTTAGCTTCGTGCGAGATTAGTCTCAAGTTTTCCCTTCCCCTAACTCTCGATTTCTTTTACAGATGTTTAGGCGGGGCTCGACACTAACTGTAGCCCACTAGCCACAAACTAGTAGAAATTCAGTTTTGGCTAGTGGCTTTCAATTTCCACGAGCCAGTTTGGCTAGTAAACAGACTGAAATTGTCGTAACATCTAAAAACATCAAAGATGTCACTAGCCACTACGCTAGTAAGTGGAAAAGTTAGTGTCGAGCCCTGTTAGGAACTTGTCTATTTTCTCCTGAAGTATTACGTGACAGCAGTTGTTTCTCTAAGGTTTTTCTATAAACATTTTCCGTGGGAAATTGCCGCGCGGGTTGAAGCAAAGAGTGATCCCTTTGCGCATGCCAGACGTTTCGCCGCTGTTCAGCCTACGCAGAAGTGAAAACCGGAAAAACGTCTGTATTCGCCGGCTCCTGAGCAATTCATCAAAAACTTAAGGAGAAGTTTTACATGTACTTCCATTTGGGAGGTACAGAATTCAATTATTCTTATACTTCCATGACAGCAAAAAACGACATTAACCGTTCCACTTGACTTGACTGTTGTGGCTTACTTTCACGAGACATAATGGTAAAGTAAAATATTTTTGCCGACGTGTTGTAAAACAAAAATCGATGAGAACTAGAAGTAAAAAAGAAAAAAACAAAAACAAAACAAAAACAAAACAAACTGCCTGAAACGCGGAACAACGCGGGCGACCAGGTTTTAGTTTTGAATCTAATTGGTTAAGAAAGTGGCGCGAGTTTTCTGGACCAATCACAGAGCAAAATAAAGCAAAACCAAAGTAGTCTCAGGTCATTTTGGACGCTCAATTGAAAATTTCTCTAATTGTATAACCTACTTGGATGTCCTCAATCAGAGTCGCCATAGTTGGTGACTTCTTAATCCAAGATGCTAAAGTTTCTTTTGCTTTGTCAAAGTTTCCAACATATAGTATATACATCTAAAGAAGCACAAAATGACGAAAACACCATTATTTGAATCAATAAGGCTTGGGAAAAACGAATCAAATGATAGTTTTAAATGATGGTCAAAAGAAACAAAATGACCTTTACGAATTAAAATTATCAATTTTTTGCAACCTGTACAAGATATTCACTATAATTCAAGGCAACCACAGGACCCAAAGCTATGATCTAAACCCTAACATCAGTATGCATATTCTCCATACTGTTCTCTATACATTTCCTAAGATGGTGACAAGGAGAATTTGTCAAACAATCAAGAGCCTCTTTAGTTGATGATCATGTCCATTATTCTTGTAACCTTAATGTGTGATTGGGGGACAATATTTTAAGGAGAATTTAGATGCTGGCCATTCTTAGGTTTCAAAAGGCTAATCTGAGCTGTGAACATGTAGAATGATAGGAGGTACCGTTCACTAGTGGATTGCGAACCCCTCTGAGAACTAATGTGACATAAGAATGTGCCTAGAGGAATTAACAATGCTTATTTATAGGTGGAATAATTTGAAGAACACTTGCCTTTAGAAATGGAGCCAGCCCTTTTAGAATATCCCCAATTTGGTTGTTGGTGCCCCTGATAAAAATAAATAAATAATAATAAAACTAGGTCAATAAATGAATGAAAACTTATAAGACAGAGGATCATGCAAATTCATTAAATACATGTTGAGAACTGATTGACTGACTGACTGACTGATTGATTGTAAATAATTGATTAACTGACTGACAGATTGAATGACTGACTGACTCACTGACTGAGGGACTTACTGACTGACCAACTGACTAAGTCACTGACTGACTGAATGACGAATGATTGATGGACTAATGAACTGACTGACTGTCTAAATGACTGATTGAATGTCTGCCTGAATGATCAACTGACTAATGAATAAAGGGGTAAGGTTCTAGCTTAAGAGAAACTGGAGGCGTGGTGGCCTCATGGTTAGTGTGCTTTACTCCAGATTGAGTGTTCTGGGTTTGAGCCCTAGTGGGGAACTTTGTGTTGTGTTCTTAGAGAATAAATGGGTACCAGCGAATTTAACACTGGGGGTAACCTTGCAATGGACTAGCATCCCATCCAGGGGGGAGTAAAAATACTCCTAGTCGCTTCATGCTACAGAAACTGGATTTAAATGCTGGCCGGATGGGCCATTTGGCTCATAAACAGACTTTACCTTTTACCTAAGAGAAACTGTGGTGCTGGGTCCATGGGGAGGTATAACAAGACAATTTGGTTTTATCAGCTCAGCCGAGAATGTAGATTGGCCACCATAAAGAGTTTCGAAAGGTGACATTTTGAGCATCAGCTTATCCAAAGAAAGAGCTGAACACACTTGAAATACTCTTCCCAGAGCACTTATCTATGACTAATGCTTAAAATGTCATTAACACTTTACTGTGGTCAATCTACCAAGGCTGACCAACTCATTGCAGCCTTGAAGTTGAGAGCACTCTTTTTATTGATGGGAAAGAAACACAATGTTTCAATTCCAAAAATGAAACCGGATGGAGGCTTATCTGTCTTTGGCTTCTTTAAATATTCATTAGATACGTAACTTCTTAACTTTAATTGAAAATATCTAGTAACCAAAAAGTAAACATATACCATTCTTTCATCCTCGCCTCCAACTTAGGTACTAAGAAATCTCTGTGCAGGTGGTGAATAGCTTACATGTTGGAGAAAATGTCATTGAGAACCTCCTGTGGTAAAAGCCCTTTTGCACAGCACTGGTTATTAATTCGCAGGTAAAAGACCTATACATGACATGAAATACATAAATAAATAAATATCAAATAATTATACAGAGCCCTCTTTAAATAACAAAACGCGAGTGAGCACCAGGGGTTAGGAATATGTTTTTAGTATTTATGGCATTCAATCATGAAATTGTAGACAAAAAGAATCGTACTGAGTTTTCTTTCAAAGCAATCAAATCTGAAATCCGATTTCACACTAACCCTGCCCTGGGATTTTAAAGGAAGCCAATAAGATCAAAGTCTTCTCCACAGCCATTGTTTGATATTTTCACACAAAACTTTTTCTCCCTCTCTGTAGGAAAGGAGTGCATTGCCTGACAAATTTACAATTGCTCCAATCAAAGTTACGTACATTGAAAATTGTTTCTAATAAAAAAAAAAAAAAATGAAATGAACATTTCAATTGTACCCAGTTAACAATAATAGATAAAATACTGGTAATGACTGACTAATTTTTATGGATTATTAAAATGTTAAAAAACTAATGATTAAAGCCAGATCCACAATTGCTGAATAAATTTTCATAAAAAAGTGTTCCATACATAACCACCAAAATGACTGCCCACAATATTGACTGTTTATTGTATTTGAAAGATGTAACAAATATATAAGATAAGATTTTAGTGAGAAACCTTGTATTTGGTCAGCCCCCTTTCAAAATTTTCTAGCTAAATTTGATTTACAATAAATGCACTAGGGGTGTTTCTTTTCCCTGCCTTTGTTTTTCCTTTATTAGGGAAATTGTGTAGTCCCTGTCTAACAAGTATAATAACTGTAAATAAAATAAATCAATTAAAAACAATTAGTTTTCAAAAAAAAAAAACAAAAACAAAAACAAAAAGAAACAAATCATTTCAGTAAAAGTTTCTCAAGATCTGACAAGACTATTTGTGCTGGTAGGGCTCTGAGCTCAACTTTTTTCTGTTGTCAATTGGTGACCCAAATCAACAAATGGTCACTGGAAAGTCACTTGAAAGAGACTCTTAAATTCCATAAATCAAAGGAAGCTGGAAATCATTTTTGGAGGTTCATGTGATTTCTTAAGGCCTGGTTCAAAGGACAAGTAGATTTTTCCAATTAAAAAGTGAAAAAAATTATTAAAAATTTTTCTAACTGATATCAATAATTATTTTCTAAGTTCAAACCCAGCAAAATATTTGTCAAGAATTTCAATGAAGTCACAAAGTGATAGCAAGTGGCTCAATTCATATTATTAATTCAAGGACCAAACCAATAAAAAAAGACAAAATAAAACATATTATGACTGGAAGCAAAAACTAGTTGCTCACCTTTCTTAAAGTTTGGAAAAAGGCAAATGAAACTGAATAATCTAAATGCATACATCTACAGAGCCAGACAATAAATTCAACACCAAACAAAGTTCAAACCTCAAAGGCAACTGATTTCTTTAAAGACTTAGTATTGATGCTCTTTTTTTTCTTCCTAGTGCTTCCATGTCACAGAAGAAATCTTAGCTCTTTACTGCCAACCTCATGGAGAGGTCCAATGCCAATGCAAATTGCCTTTATTTGTTTTCAGAATTTTAACTGGTTTTGACTTTGAAAGCAGCCGTGTGATTTTACTTTTCCAGTGCGAGGGACTTGACTGAAACCTGGGTGAATCAATCTACACTAAAATCTTTTTTGAGTTATCCAAATAATTCCAAGAAATTCTCAGTACCTTGAATGTGAAGGTTTAAGACAAGGAGTAATTTTAGAGGCATGCTACACAAAATGCACCAAGAGATATACATGCAGGCATACGTTTATCATGAAATTTCTAATTCAAACTAGGTTTTAGTAAATCTTAATGTTAATATGCACTTTTCACAAAGCAGTAGTCACTTATGTTACATACAAATTGGCAATTGATCCAGTGCACTCACATCACAGATTTGCTTTCCAACCTCAAAGGCCTCTTGGATTCCATGACCATAAAAAGTTTTTATTGAGATGCAAAAATGTCTTATGTCCACAGATGTGCCAAAATCATAAAACATTAACATAATCATAAACATGGGAGTTACGCTTTGGACTGTGTAGATCAATTTGTAGGCGAGAATTCCAACGCACCACTGTAATCGCATATAGTCGCTTCTGTCTCTTGTACAAATGTTTCTTCGTTCTGAGACGCAGTTATTAGGTTACCGTGCACCTTCAGGGGTGTCTCGCGTGCAAGCGATGTATCGCGTCCGCTTTAAACTGTAGATATGTAAACCCATATATCAAATTAGAGCTTATAGGACTGGCTATCAGACTAAAGCAAAAATTTAAAAAAAAAAAAATGAATTGTCAAATTTTTCACGACTTCTATATGCGAACGCCCGAATCACCTTAGGGAATTTGATCGATTGCTCTCAAATTTTGACAGTCACTGGTTTTAGATTTATACAACAAAAGCGTGTCTCGGAATTTTTTATTTCTTAATACTTTTTTTTCGAGAGCGATTTTTGTACGATCAATCCACATTTTTTTTTAATCCTATTTCAAAGATGTTCTGTAACTTTTCACTGAAATTGAATATGGCAAATCACAGACGCTTTGGCCCCGGGAAGGGAGGGACACATTAAATAATCGAAAAACAAAATTCGCTGGCAAGAGGACTACATTAATAACCCCATACATTAATAACCCCATACATTAATAACCCCATACATTAATAACCCCATACATTAATAACCCCATACATTAATAACCCCATACATTAATAACCTCATACGTTAATTACGCATTCAGTCTTTGTTCGATGAAAACAATAGCGATAACCATTGGAACTCCAGAGAGACTAGTAGTCTTTGTTTTCAAAATTTGGATTTTTTTCCTTAGTCTTTTTTGAAACAAAGAATTGTGATTGGCTTGTGTCATTCCTCACCTTTGCTGTGTACACAATTCCAGGGGGTTTTGAGTCTTTGTCTCCTCGACAACTTTTGGCCCCAAATCGTGCATTTGTAGTACGTTCGATTCTTGTCGATTATTTCTACATAAAGTGAGTTCACATCATTATTCATATCAACGTTAGAAAGTGGATCCGAGGGAATCCATCGTCCAAAAAGCCGAGGAACGTTCAGAGAAGCCTAGATATTCTTAATCTTGCAATCTTGCAGGCTTCTCTTGAGACTGCAATCGGGCAAGCCACCGGATTCTCTTAAGTAACCAATGACAATTCCCAAAATATCCACGTGATCATGCTCGTGAGCAGAAACAATGAAAACTTCAATTAGCGCTCATCTTTGAATGTACTTTTCATCTATTGACCGCTTGTACGTTATTTCTCTTCTTGACTGATTAGCTTAATACAACATCCCTATAAAGATGGGTTTTACCGTCGTTCGATGGGAAGACGAGAACAGCGTGAGTGTTTTAAATGAAAAGTAAGTTAGGTATGATGCACGATCCTCGCAGTAGAGAGCGCTATTTTTGCAACAGCAAAAATCAGACCTGAAAAAAATCAGGCTTGTACGGGATTCGAACCACTGACATCTGCGATACTAGTCCAGCGCTCTACCAACTGGGAGCAGGCCGTTAAGTTGATTCGTTATAAACCCGTGATGATAAATCAGATACAATGTATCAGATACATTGTATCTGAAAAGCAAGTTGTTGGCGCCGTGGAGTTAAAAGAAGGGACAACAGTTCACATAGCGACTTCATAGTAGTACAAACAAGTAACAAGGGTCGAGCGGCTATTTATAAAGCTACGATTTTGAAAGTTTGTGGTGAGTATAAATTGCGATATTCAGTACGTGATCAAAACTGAGAATCGAATCGGTCAGTTGCATGCGACAGTTTCTTAAGCTTACGCTTAAAAATGAATCAAATCTATCCGTAAGGTAAAGGTTTCAGGATTATTTTAGTCACTTTTGACAAGCTGCGACCCCAGCAAAAAAAGACACAGCTGCTAAGCCTGCAGTTTAGGATAACTTTATTACAACTTGTTGCTACAGTTACAACACGATTCTGATTAAAAAATCCATTATTTAACTGTTATTAAGCCCTAGCTTCACTCCCAAGAGTGTTGGGTCAAAATTGAGTAGTAATCTTTGAATTTCGATTTGCAGTTCTAATCAACAAAAACAAACAGTTTACATGAAAATGCTGCTTGGCAGCTTACATTTGAATGCTAACACAGAAGTGTTTTATCCAAAGAAATTACAACCACGAAAAATTAAGTCAAACCCTGACTCTCACAGGAAAGGGTAAATACCATTTGTATCATTTTGTGACTGATAGTATTCATTGCAATAAACATAATTCAAGTTAATGTATTTCATGGAAAGGAATCAACAGATTTTATTCACAATTTTTGTCAAACCAAATTGAATGATTGATTAGGACTGTTTTAAATAAATAGCTGTAATCGAGGATAGTTTTTATGAAGTTTTCAAGAAAAGAAAAATAAATCAAATTTTACTGTAATATTACTACATGTTGATGTTAATATACCATAGAATATAAAATTATTTTACATCTAAACCTGAGTTAAACATGTAAATAAATTTCATTTGACTAATTGAATTTTTAATTGGAAGTTAATGCATGTATTAATTTTATATTTAGTTATCTCAAAGTTTTCCTTAAATTCCCAGTAATTCTTAAACATTCTTAGAAATTCCTGCAAATTCCTAGGAATTTCTGGCAAGTTTTTAGATTTATAGGCTTTCAGGGAAGTGATTGGTGCTCTGAGTTGGAATTCCTAGGAATTGCTTAGAAATCCAAGTCCTGTTGGCTATGAACTTGGAATTTCTGGGTATTTCTAGATTTTTAGAACCAGAGTGGTTGCAGTTGGGAATTTCCACTCAGAATTTACCATGAAAACTCACACCTCTTATTACTAGCAATTCCTTGGAAAAAATACTTAGGAATCTGTGGATAATACTAGGAATTCCAAAATCCATTTTTAAGGGGGGTTCCCAAGGGGGTTAACATTGATCTAACATAGGTTAAACTTGGTTTTAAATTTCTCGAAACTGACAGAAAAAAATGCAAATGAAAAATTCCTTTGCAAAGCTACTAAAAGTAAATTAAAATTTTTATACTAACTCCAGTGTAGGTTAATTGTGTTTTGAACAACCTGGCCCAGCTGGTATTTTAAATGCCAATGCAGACCTTTCTCCCCATTCCCCTAGTGGAGGACATTTCTTTACAGTTGGTGACAGGGGTTTTGTTTGTCATCAACTGAAGCAATAGGCTAACTGACTATCCTATTTTTTTTGTTTTTTTTTGTGATTTTTAAAATTTATCACATCAATCTCTGTAACAGCCTATTTCTGCCAACAACCCAATTGAACAAGAATCTACAGTCAGTGATATCAGCAAACAAAATGCAAACAAAAAAGAATCCTTTGATGTGACTGTCAGTCTCAGGGAGGCCAATCTTCAACAGAACAACACAATGAAGCACTAGTCCCACCTGCTTCTTTCAATATTGAATCTTCCTTGAACAAGAAGGACTTGATGGATTGTATCAAAGGCACCATTTATGGTATGATTGTATCAAAGGCACCATGTATAGTTTTGGAGATGCGATAGGATTTTTAAGGCCGGGGTGAACTGCTACATAGCAAATAATGTACATCATATTATATTTATGCCTGCCAAATTTCCAGAGTCAAATGCAAGCAATTTTTCTAACCTTCATTAATAATAATATTTTGATAATAATAATAATAGTAATAATAATAATAATAAATGCCTTCATTGCTCATTAGATAAAAATACGTATCTAATGTTACAGGATGAAAGGATTAAAAGTTCAGCTAAATTATAATAAAAGATTAAATATGTGAAAAACTAGTTACATATATCTGGCATAAAATATCATAAAAGGTTCTATTTAAAAATTAATCTATTTACAAATGTGTTCTCATAACACTCTGTGTTTATCTTGGGCATTTGGCAGTTTTTACGTCTAAGCTTGTTGGTTAAATTGTTTTTTTCTTACAGTAAGCTTACCTCAGAGGGTGGTTATCAGGCTGTTTAACTTTTTAAAAAATCACTTTTAATTGTGTTTTCTTGTAGTAATGATTTAGTCAATCTCCTTACCCAAATTTTTGAAAATCCTTCAACTTCTAAACACTATCAAAGATTTTGCAAGGAATGACAAAGGCAGGGAAAGCTGTAATTCTTGATGTCATTGTGAAACCCAAGGTTAACCTTGTAAGGTCCCTTTTGCTTGCATTAGTCATGCCTCATATGTTAAACATCAGTATGCATATTCTCCATACTGTTTTCTAAAACATTCCTCATGATACTCATGATGAGAATTTGTTAATCAAACTGTTGGGTAGTCCTTTCAGCGTTAAGGCAGAAACTTTTACTTCATTTTATGTTGATTAAAATAAGTCTCTGATGAAGAAGTAAACAATTACACTATAAGAAAAACTGTGGAAGAAATTTGTGTTACAAAGCAGCCCCTTCCCATTTTTCCTGTGTAAATGCTCAAAGGCTTGTGCAGACTTAAGACAATTTAACTGAATAATGTATTTACCTGTGTATAAATCGACCTTTTATGACCAAAAATATCAGCTCAAAAAATCACCCTTGACTTATACACGGGTCATACACAAAAACCTGACCCAAACAATCCAAGAAATTAGCGTAACAATTCCCAGTTGTGGGCATAATCTAACAAAACAACATGGTGTTCACAATAACCTGGTGGCCTACGATAATTTCTTATTTGCTTTCTGCTTTCAAACTAGTGTTGACTGACTTGGTTTCAAAGTATCTTTGATTGCTTCTTCCTCAAGGTCCCAAAGTAGTAGAGGTTATAATTGTGAACCTTCACCTCCTGAGACTCCATTACTCAGTAATAACACCATATTATGGTATGACTCTTACAGATTTACAGTAAGACACACTTAGTAAAGAAAGTAAAGAAATTTTTCAATGATAGGATACGTTTGGAATATGATATGAAGTTCAAGGATGCTCACGGGGGAGATGGGACACTGGAGACTGGACAGATGACTCGGATCAAATGATTTTGATTTTCTAGTCTCCATCACTTTTTCAATGGCTCATCCTTGAGCTCTACTGCAAAGAGCCCCCTGGCACAAGTAAAGACTTAAAGACAGTAAGGGCTCTAGATTGACTTGAGGTAAACCATCATAATAGATCAAAATAATATGTGATCTATTTTGAATACTGATTTGGACTAACTTGGCTGTTTGATTTCTTGCAGTTGGTTCCTGTTGATTTTGCCAAAAAAAAAATTAGAGTTTGGAGCAGAAAACGTTTTCCAGTGCTAGGTGATAGTGGTGGAATGAGAATTGGCGGCACAACATAATTATGGTGTTCTGCATCATCCTGACTTTCTTACTGATCCACACAAGGTACAGAGCAATGAGGGCAGTCAGTAATTTGCCCTGGCCTGCTTAAGTAACTATACATGTAATTAATAACAGTTTAATATTTATATTGGGCAAATTAACTTTGGGATATGATCAAATGCACATCAGAATGTTTCATGGCGGACTTAACAGACTGCTTGCAGCAGTTTACAATTTTTTGTGAAGACCAATTTTAATAGATGCCCCCAATTTCAATAAACAGGCCAGACCACAACACTGGCAACTACATTCCCTACTCCCCTGGTCTGGGGCTCAAACTCCAACCTCCTGCACAGCAGTCCAGTGCTCTAGAACTTGAGCTAACCAGGTGGCATAATGAACACTTTTACCCCTAAGATCATGTTTAGTAATTCTCATTACTGTCTGCCATACAGTTCTTATAGTGCTAGTTTGGAGAATTTGGCATTGGATCATCCTTCACATTTCTGGGATCAGAAAGTCCAGTTATCACTGATATTCTTACCCCATTTTGATGACTGCCGTTATCTATTACTGTGCAGACACATGGCAAGAGCTTCAATTGCTGATCATTTCCTTCATTCTCATAACTTTAATGTATGATTTTGGGCTGATGTTCCAAGGAGAAATTAGATGCTAATCACTCTGAGGGGTAATCATGCATTTGTCTTCCAATAGATCATGAGTAACAACCGATCAAAGTGCGTGAATAATTCAGCTTGTTAGGTTAACTCACTGCTTAATCTTTGTTCTCAGGCAGCCGAGTACGTCTGGGAATCTTCAGGTCGCTTTCTAGCTCCAAACGGAGGAGTCATGCGCACTTCAATTCCAGGAGTTTATAACTTTGGCGACATATGGATGCAGTGATAGAGAACACTAAGGCAGCATGTTAAGTCACCCATGCAGACCCAAGATACATCGCGTCTTGTGTTGCCGTGACAACAGCCATTGCAACAATGTTGCAAGGAATGCATTTTGTGGAGGAGTCTGCGAGCTATGATGCTGCGGCATTGATAAAGGAGGCTTTTGGTTATGCCTGTGCTACACTTGAAACTGACGAGCAGGTAATGTTCATTCATGTGTTATTGAGCACGCAAAGAAGCCTCGTGAAAGCTGGTGAGCAACGTAACTATGGTAACCATTGAAAAAAATAACAAATGGGCAGTTTTTATAATTTAAATGGGGTAAGTTTATAAGAAAACTGTAGTGCTGCATCGGTAGGAGGTATAAAAAGATAAATTGCTGCATCGGTAGGAGGTATAAAAAGATAATTTGCTTCATTGGTAGAAGGTATAAAAAGATAATTTGCTGCATCGGTAGAAGGTATTAAAAGATAATTTGCTGCATCGGTAGAAGGTATAAAAAGATAAATTGCTGCATCAGTAGGAGGTATAAAAAGATAATTTGCTGCATTGGTAGAAGGTATTAAAAGATAATTTGCTGCATCGGTAGAAGGTATTAAAAGATAATTTGCTGCATCGGTAGAAGGTATTAAAAGATAATTTGCTGCATCAGTAGGACGTATTAAAAGATAATTTGCAGCATCAGTAGAAGATATTAAAAGATCATTTGCTTGGATCAACTAAGTTGATAATGTAAATTGGCCAGCTTAAAAATTGTAAAGATGACGTTTGGAGCTTTAGCCCTTTGTCAACGCGATTTGCTTTATTTGGCCCTCGAGCAACCAGGGTGTGCAATTTCTCCTACCAGCTACTAAAAGGCTCAACATGCAAAGACTCTATTGAGATAGCCGGCTTAGAGCCTGGTTCTCAGGTTAAGAGATGCGAGTCCCCTGAAGTGCGCACGTAAGCATAGACTTAAGCAGTCCTCTCTTAAGCGTGTATGAAATAATTTTAAGGTATTTCAGTTTTCTGTTGATTTACAAGTAAAATTACCAGTAGATTTTTGACTGCTTCAGGGACCTGTCGTTATTTATCGCCAGTTGAAATGGTGGGGAAAGGATTCTTGAGGGGGGCGGGGGGTTTCAGAGGGAACTAGGGGGATCTCTCGTCGCGAGTAGAGTTTAAAGGGGGATTATAGAAAATTGACCTCCAATTAACTACCAATGAGCCGGTACCATGGGAACGTCACAACGTTATGGAGAGATCTGGTAAATCTTCTCGTAAAACAAAAATCCTTACCCCTTCCCCCCTCAAGCGATAAATAACAACCGGTCCCATAGAGCATCTGTATGTGGCCTGTCAGTTAGTGTAAACCAAAGTGAGAACCTTATCTCGTGAATTACTTTTAGAAAAACGGTTTGGAGGAACACATGTTTGTTAAGTCATTGGAAGAGATCTACAGCTTGGCCAACACGACAAAATAGGTTACACGTACAAATGTTTAGGCGCTGGAATTTGGTCGTTGAGGCAAAATGATTTTCGTGCCGCTATAGAAGCAGTGGCATATGAGGTAAGTCTGATATTTGGCAAAACACATTATCGTTTTGAATTTTTCTTGTATAAACCATCATTTTGAAGAGTCCAATTGAATTGTAGTTTCTACGGAGTCTTTGTCTGAATTGCCGAGGGAATATGAATATGAAGCATCGTCTTACCTTTGCAAAATTCGTTTCTCTGGGAACAAAATCTTCCACAATTTTGATGCGCTACTCATATTACAAGAATTTTAAATCTGCAGGCAAGGCCCATTATGTAGGACTATCGGTGCACCATTAGAAGTCAGTTTGCTTTATGAGGTTGTTGGAAAAATTTTGCGATGAAAGAAAATTTCAAAGGTCAAGTTTTAAGCCACATCTGTTTCAACAATGTTCTGAAATTTCTTTTTTCGCACGCACTGACTTGCGAACCTACATTTCTTCTCAGGCCGGGGACGCTGACACAAATGGCGCAGTAGCCGGAGCGCTGTTAAGCTGCAGACTGGGTGCCAGTAAACTTCCAGAGTCTTGGCTACATAAGAAGTGGCTAGATGAGAAGATTGAGAAGTAAGTAAAACATCATAGAAAATTACGCGTGTTTTCGGAAGTAGCAGAAATTGCCCGAGTCGCTGCGCGACGCGGGCAATTTCAGCAACTTCCGAAAACACGCGTGATATTAATCCTTAATTTTACTCGGCTTCATGCGATTACCTATACTAATCGGCCCTCATATTGGTGAACCTGCTTTGTACTCTCAGTTGGCGGAAAGACGGCGGAAGGTAACGTTGTATCATTCGCATTTTTGTTTTTCATTACCAAACAAAATTGGTGTACCCCTTTTTTTTCAGGTGCTTGCCTCTACTTGGTCTGACTGAGTGAAGAATAAAAACTCGCTCCTACCTATCTGTGACAATATTTAGCAACAACTTTTTTTATTTTTATTTTTACGGTATCATTTACACCGCTTTTTAAACTAATTTTTACATAGATCCAAATAGATATTATTACAAATTTTAACCAAGTTATTTCCTCAACAGTTATAATTTAATTTTAGAATCTTTTCAACATTAGATCTTATTAGATCCAAGGAGAAATTTATAAAATTTCAAAACGGTTTAGCTTACATATTTTTGTTTCTAGGCACTTGGATTATTATAGAATGCGAATTTGATAATATTCATACGTTAATTTGCGCAATAGAAGCCCTAAATTGTCATTTACATTTTAAGTTTAACTTAGAACTACTAGAAACAAGGAGAATACTACTTGCGCTAGCTTTAGCGTCATGTTAGTGTTATAAGTAACACGCCTGTATAAATACACACACAGAAACTCACAGAAACTCGCTTTAGCCAGAAGTCACCAAACTTAGGTAACAGTTTAAGTATGTTCCGTACAAATGGAACTAGAAGGATTTATTATTTAGATTACTAAAGGTCAAAACAGGTAATTGAAGCTCTACCGAATATACATTGAGATGTAATTAGTGTATGAAGATACTAATTAAACAATGGACAAAACCTCAAAGTATGTATCAAGTCAAATAACTTTTCTTCGGTTCAGAAATTCTTCAGATCGGTGAATTGAAATACCCACCCAAGAAAGCGAAAGGCTTTCTGCGTAATGAAAGGATGGCGCGCAAGGTGATTGAAAATTGAATATTGGCGCATAAATGAAAAAAAAAGAATTATAAATTTTAGCCGCAAGAAGGAATGAACATTTCAAGGAACGGTGAAAATGGGGACAAATATTCTTACGATGGCATGAAAAAAATGGTTTCCTCAAAAAGTGCGAGAGAGTTGGGGATAAATCAGTTGTACGTAACGAAGTACGACGGAAGGGCAGGTATGCCCAGGCTTCCTTCGGGAAATCGTAGGACAAGTCAGCCTAGGTGTGAGAGACGTGAAGTAGAGAGAAACACAGCAAAGTACCGATTAAGTTTTCTTTCACTTGCTCGAGCTGCTACAGCACTTTATGTCTACGGTGCTACATTTCCTGTGTTAGGTAAATATCCTTGCTTACATCTTAACACACTGCTCAAGAGGAAACTTAAAGGGAGGGAAAATTGTGATATCTGTGGTCTCCTGACATACCAATCCATCCATACAGCCACATCCATGCAAATCCTGAGAAAAAGATTGGAAATACCCAAGAATGACTAACGATGAAGGAAGTTAAAAATATTACTTATAAGTTAAACCCTTGGCCTTCTATCTAGTACTTTGAAGTTGCAGGCGCCGTCTTCTGGGATTTTCGGAATAGACCACTGGGCCAGAATCGGACAGCAGAAATTTGCGGCGCAGTCAACCTCATATTGACACCTGGTTTATAAAAAAGAAAAAGAAATAGTTACTAATAAAACTGCTTTTCGAACTGAACTGCATGCGGATTCCTTTACCTAAGGATCTGTTGATGGGCTTTTTAGTTCGTTCGAGAGGTAAACTTCGATTTGTCCTTGACACCCGTTTCTAGAAATCTCCTTCATTTCGTTCTCAGCAAAGTAAGCCAACCCCCTCCCTTGGCTGCGCATTAGTTCCGGTAAGAATTCCAAGGAAACGCTTGACTCTGTACGCTGTGTTAGCTGCACCGATCTGCTCCTCTGGGTCCACGTTGATTTTCTCCACATTAATCTCCTCATTGTCGCCCATGCATTGCTTGACGGGAATAGTTTTGCCATCCACGATCATTTGTTTGGTTAACCTGCACGATAGACCGGGTTGGCAGTTGCAATCAAAACCCTGTGAAAGAGAAAATAAACCAATGAAAGCGCATTAGAGTGAGTGTCGCGAGACCGATTCGTAATAAAATCCACGGCGGCTCATCGCGACACGGGAAAAATCCCAATGAGAATTCATATTAAATTCTATATATTAGTAAGTAATACCATGATTCGTCGTGCAATTTAATGTAAAAGAGAACCTTTGTAAATTTTTCAGACCATAAATTGCACTTACCTTACGGTACCGTGCAATGTTTTTGTCTTTGAAAGATTTACTCGCATTTATCCACACCAAACTACACTCGAAATCATGTCATTATCCATATTTGTCATTTTTATTATTTTCATTATCGTTTCATTATCATTTCATTAAAATAACTATAACCAATAATATTATCTGATTGATTTTTTTCAGCACTTGCACGAGTGTGGTTGCCGTGACGGTCTCATTTGTACCGAAACAGCCTCCGTTACCATCTCTCTGACTGGTATCAAGGTCGCCCTGAGGCAGTGCATGTAACTCGTACCAGTCTCTTGACCGAGACAAAGTAATCAGCCGAGGAGAAGACAAAACTAACCATGTAACTCTTAGAATAATTTCAGTGAAAGGAATAAAGAAAGTCTTCGAGAAAAATCTGGAAATTACTTGTTGAATTCAGGTAACATACTCTTTACTGTGAACAGTTCACTGACTTGCGGCATAAGATTGAAAAGCCGATCATTTGTTATCATTCAGCATAGCAAGGGGAAAAATTAAACAATTCCTGTGCACGTAGGCAATTGTCCCACAGTTCTGACAACTGTTCATTAGTTCTTCTCCAAAGACGATAAAGCGAAAAAAATTCGTTCTAAATTGCAACTTATGAGGTTATCTTTCATTGCCATGACAGCAATCTCCAAAATAAAAAATTCATAAAGAGGAAGAAGAACAGCCTATCAGATACTTACATTTTAGGTTAGGTGTCGAATATGAATGAAACAGAGGAAAAAATTATAGAGTTTTCATCACGTAGTCGTACACCAGATTTTTACTATTGAAGTAATCTAAAACGCCAGTGGTGTGGCAAGCGAGTGACGGCCTGTGCCTCTGGCGCGAACTCTTAAGGGGGTCCAGTGGAAGTGAAACAATTGCGTAAAAAAATCCTTTCATTTATATTTTTAGGAAAAATCAAACTAAATAACAAGAAAGAAATGCTGCTCAAAGGTGATGGGCGGGAGCAGTGGGGGTTACAACCCCCTTAGCCCCTTCCCTGGATCTGTCTCTGATATAAAGTCCTTCAATTCTCTGTTCTGAAAGGCCGACAGTTTGCCTAAGATCATTTCTCAAAAACCTGCAAATTTTGAAAGTAACGCGACATAACACAACCCAATAGCCCTTATTCCAGTTCTGAGCGCGCAGTTTAGTTGGACAGCAGTATCCTATGGTTGCGTAGGCGAAAGCGAGGCTATCGAGTCAAGCTTCCCTGAAGATTACTAGCAGGAGTGTAGAAAATATTACATCGCTGTTAAAGTTTAGGTGAAACACAACGGTTAGACACTGTATGGCCTTTGGCTGTACGAGCTGGAGTTCAAAAGAAGATTGTCGCGGCCTCGCATGGAATTCCTTGCCGCTATCAAAGAAAGATCTTTTCCAGAAATGGCTGGTAAATTCCGAAGGGAGAACACTCCTTTACACAAAAATTCCTATCTATGTAGCGAGCATTTTGAGCCTAAGTGCTTTGTCCCTAGATTGAAGAAAAGCATACTTACTACTGACTTCTGATCAAAAAAGGAAGTCCAAAAAGCAATTCTTATGGAACAAAGCGTTTTTTCACGGAGATACACAAGTATGACAAACAGAATATATGAGCGTTTTGTTTTCTTTACATCTCTTTGATTAATATGGGAGAATCCCAGTTAAACAGTTTTTGGGGAGGGTCTCGGAGAATTCCCAATAATTTTTTCTCAACTTGAGAGCGTGGCCTCACTACTGAATGATTCTTAACTAATTAAATCCAGCGGTTTTTAAAACTATGAAGTCGCAGAGTTTAACGTTGTTTTTTTTCAGTAACGAAATTATACTGTATTATATTCGGAGGGAGCTCTGAATTAAGTTCTATTAAATGAATTCAATTGTTTTTCGTATGACAAATTTTCAGAACGATCTAAGCCATTGTGCTCACTTGGAAACCAGTTCCTCAGATGGATGAGAAACCACGGCGAAGCGAATTTAGGCGCGTGCATCCAGCCATCTTATTCCGAAGGCCATGGATAACTGTATAAATACAAAATTGTCAAATGTTCCAACGACCTTTGAAGAAAAACTATTTTCCAATCGCACGTGGTCTTGAAATTAAAACAAGGTCAACAAAAGATTGCTATGTTAGCTATCTAAGTGACTGTACAAGTCTGATGCTATATTTGAATTAAAGAAACGTTTATTATTCGATGCTCCTGCGAATACATACTTTATCGTGGTGCAAATAGAGTAAGAAATACTGTTTGTTTTGTTTGTTTTACCAGCCTTTTTTCATCGCTAAAAAAGGAAGCTTTGATTGACAAAATAACACACACTGTTAGCCCTTGTTCTAAGACTTCTTAAACCTGTAATAGATACTTCACGGTATATGACTTATTCTCTTAAAGCACCAACAATTTAATGCAACCATGTTAGTTAAGCTGTGTTTGTAGACATAGACTGTAAACGTAGTTATTTGTCGTAGTAGAAGCATTAACAAATCGTCGAATAACCATTTTTCAGAAGTTTGGGTCAGAAAAATTCCTTATTTTCCCCAACCTGAAGGAATTATTGAAGCGCGTTCTGAGAAACATGCATGCCAATTTGAATTTCTCTCCATAACAAATTGTTTCTTTTGCATCATTTCTACAATTATATTTACCATAAAAATATAAGGCAAGGATATAACTGAAATGTAATTGCGTTTGATAAATTTGCCGTGGCAATTAACATCCAGAGCGGAAACTGTTTATTCTTCTCAAAAGAGCTCATCAAAATATTTCAGAATGAGTTCTGTTTTCTTTATTGTTTTACAGCTAAGCAAATTTTGATTTCACAAAAACAGTTTTCGTTTGAAAGATTTGTTTAAAGACTCTCAGATTGTTAGTAATGTTGTAAAAGCTGCTACTCAGCCTCTGCGCCTCAAAACTATAAAACTGCTGACACAGCAGATCACAGCACTCAACTTCACCAAAAGTTCAGTTGGATCTGAGAGTTTCTGTTAGTCGTTTCATTGAAGTCATGAAGATTCTCATCATTCTGAGTGTTTGGGCTACAGCTGCTTTGGTGAGTTTAACAGCAACTTAAGAAATAATTTCAAGCCTTTTTCCTCATAAAGATGATTTATGTCCTTTTCACAAAGTTTTTCCATTAAGCGACAGGCATTTTTTTTCCATCAGCGAACGGAAAGTTTTGAAACAATCTATTAAGGCGTTATTGGAGTTTAATTTTTTTTTGTGTTACTAGAAATGAATTGTTTGATGTTTTTTCCGATGTTTCAACGATACCAATTCTCTCCTCTTGGATTAAATGGGTGTATGCGTCAGAAATAAAAGTGATTATTAAGAAAGAGCTTATCTGATACAAGAAAAAGAATTGAAAATAATAATCGAGGTTGGTCTTTTAGTGTTTAGAGTCTACAGTCACCATGATAATACAGCATTAGAAGTTGGCACAAGGTAGTCTCTCGTGGAACAATTTTTAAAGTCAAGATATCTTTTCTACCTTTCTCTAGGGATGCAGTAATCTTCTCAAACTGGCCGCTTGCAACATTGCTCCGGTAGGTGACTGAATGATGCTTGGGGTTCTCAGACTGTTTGGGTGGCTAAAAGTATCAGTAAGAGAAGAATCCCATTCTGTAATATATATACCGGCGCTTGTCCACCGCTAGCTGGACAGCACAAAATCCACTGGTAAATACAATGTACCGCACCAAACTTCTTTGGGAACGTCTCCTTCGTTATTATTGTATTACACCGTGAAACTAAAAATTGATTTAAGAATATATGGACATGCAGATAGATTAAGAAATGCTTCAGGTGCATCAAACTTACATAATTTCCGGGCTTAGCGAGGGTTGAAATCAATCGAACCTTTCCTTTCTTTCCTTTACTGATTTCTTTCCTTCCGAGCACGAGTGCTTACCAAAAACTGATCAAAGGGCCTCTTATCAAATATATTGAATTACATAGAAGAACGAGTGACAAGCCACCAAGTGCGACTTAAAAGATTGTAATAAACCTGAAATCAAACAAGGAACAGAGACTCGTGCTATACGGGCACTTACAAACATAATAAAAAAGAAAGAAATACTCAGTCTTAGCGTCAAGAGGATAGCACGAGAAGGTTTAAAAGAAAAGGCGCCCTGGTGGACTGCTAGATCAAAATTATGTTTATGTCCGAGAAAGGGAAAAAGGAAAAGAGAGATTAAAATTCATTATATGATAAGCGTTTTGATTGGTTATTACTTATGATTTTATTGGAGGGCAAAAGCATAGATTACATCACCGTTCACAGCATTTTGGTATTTTATCATATAAAAAAAATACATTCCATGTCGTTGTCTGTCTGTTCTGCAAAATGCGGTTATTCATTTCAGGGCGGAGGAGACTGTGGCTGCCAAGCCGGTTTGTCCTGTGCGTTGACCAAGAATATAATTTACAATGGACAGGTTATTCCTGTTAAACAGTGCATGCTGGAAGGAATGGACATTGAGGTGGAAGAGGTGGATCTGGATAACCAGTCTGCTGACGAACCCATGAGGAAAAAACGATTTCTTTTTAACGTAAGACTTTCAACTTCCTCTCCCCGCTTAGAGGACCAAAATGCTATGAGGGGAAGGGGGGTGAGGAGGGTTTAATGAAGGAGCAAAAGGGTAATATCCCCCAATTTTACTGAAAAGTATGATGAACGTTCTGAACATACACCCCACATCCACATAGAACCACATCCCACATCCCACATCCACACCCCACATCCACATAGAACCCTGAGCCACCGGCATTGTTTCAGTACTAAACTATACCCACCCACCCCTACTCAGTAATGGCACTGCTTCCTACGATGAAAATACACCCCACATCCACATAGAACCCTGAGCCACCGGCATTGTTTCAGTCCTAAACTATACCCACCCACCCCTACTCAGTAATGGCACTGCTTCCTACGATGAAAATACACCCCACATCCACATAGAACCCTGAGCCACCGGCATTGTTTCAGCCCTAAACTATACCCACCCACCCCTACTCAGTAATGGCACTGCTTCCTACGATGAAAATACACCCCACATCCACATAGAACCCTGAGCCACCGGCATTGTTTCAGTCCTAAACTATACCCACCCACCCCTACTCAGTAATGGCACTGCTTCCTACGATGAAAATACACCCCACATCCACATAGAACCCTGAGCCACCGGCATTGTTTCAGCCCTAAACTATACCCACCCACCCCTACTCAGTAATGGCACTGCTTCCTACGATGAAAATACACCCCACATCCACATAGAACCCTGAGCCACCGGCATTGTTTCAGCCCTAAACTATACCCACCCACCCCTACTCAGTAATGGCACTGCTTCCTACGATGCCTCGAGTCTCAAATTCATTTTCTTCAATTATCAAATACCGGGAGAAGAATTTGCCGTAAGGATGGGCTTCATTCAAAGGGTTACCTTTGGACACGCGGAATCTGTGTTACCATGCCTTTTCACAAGCAATTGTATCTTCCTTGTCATCAAGTATCTCTTGATGGAATTGATGCTGGGAGTGTTGTCCTCCCAAGGCAAATTCAACATTAGAGAAATGAGAAAAGGATTTTTTTAGCTGATCTTCTCAGTCCGAGGCGTATTTGTTTTTATTTACGCCATGTTGCATTTTCATAGAGGTGCAATTCCGAGGCTGAATGTCAAGATAACTACTGCTGTGCGCTTGGTAAACGTTGCGCTCCAAAACTCGGAGAGTTCTTCACTTGTTTTTTTGTGGTTAGTAACAAAGTTCTCCTTATAAATGTTTTTGTGACTTTTTCGTAATGAATACTCAAAAATTGAAGTAAGATATTTTGCTTCACGATATAGAATCTTCTTTACTTGGTTTTAGTGACACTGTCAGTGTATTATAAGCTAAAGCCAGATATTTTGCACAAGTTGTGACTACGCCGTGAAGATTACGGTCAAAATATTTGAAAAGTATTGGCACAGTATATTAGCGACAGAAGTCTCAGAAACTTTTCATTATTTATCTCCTTTGTGGTAATTTTGAATTTTGAGGGAGATCACATGATTTTTATGGAGAATGAGTCATCGCCAAGAAAGTATAAAGGGGGACTCAAGAAAATAGACTGCAAATTAACTGTCAATGGTAAAAGGGTTGGGGCATAAAGATGTTGTAAGTTGTTATGGGGGAATCAAGTGAATGTTATTTGGACACAACCAAAGTCCTCCAAGATCCCCCCGGTCCCCATATTTCATAAAAAACAGTTAACATTGGTCCCTTCTGTATAATTTCTTTCCATGAGTGCGCTTCATATTTTTTCCTCTTTTTTTTTTTACCATAGAGCAAACATAACTGCGGTTGCGGTAATGGTTTGGCCTGCAAAGTAACAACCACGATCCGATTGCCTTTTGGGATCAAGATTCCCATCAAACAGTGTGTGAAGCCCGAGTGAACATGGCGCAGAACTGCCATGATTCAAAATTGCAGATAAAGTAGTTTGAAATTTGTAGAGCAAAGTCTGTAACAACAAAGTGAGGAATAAAAGCACATTGAAAACCTTAAACAATCTCTTTCCAAAATATGACTTTGTCAGCGGGTGTTAGAGAGCGCCAAATAAGAGTCAGGTCCCTCACGGTCACGGTCAGTGTTGTCTGTATCAGGGAGGGTAGGGGAGGAGAAGGAAAGTGGAAGGGGGCAGGGGAGCGTCAATTGGTGGGAAATTTGAGCTTCGTATGAAACCCTACTAGTCAGCGAATCTTAGCCTCGCTGTTATTCTTCTCTTGACTATGCATTCTCTCGTAAATTAAAATAAGAATATGGGTTGTATGAGGATAACTAACTTTACTTGATACTTTTTCCAGTTCTCGCACCCGTTTCACAGTTGATTTTTAAAACTCGTACCGAGATTTTCTGTGTTCATCCACTGTTAGTGGCGCGGTTGAAGAGTTGAAGATAACTGATTTCAAGACTAAGATATTACCGTTTGCTCATAAAAAACTTGGAAAAATTAAAGAGCCCCATGTGAAGTCCATTTAAAATTTGACACAGTAATACTTACAAATGATGAATTGTTCTTTGTGTACATTGTGTATGTGTACTGGTGTGTGCTATTATCTATGCATAAGCCGTAGCTTCTGCCTTGGCTTGAATGAATGAAGAGATATTTGGAAGAAGTGTGATTCACATTTAGTAGAGTGACCTGTTCAGATCAAATACATCTAATTAAACATATTGTTTAGGTATATTATTACTTCTTTTAAAAACCTTACCCTTGCTCAATTTTTGGCATATTAATGTACAGTTTTTCATCATCTGTTGACAATTTGCCGTTTCCTTCCGATTTATTCTATTCGTTTTGATATATGAGTTTTTTCTCCTCAGAAAATATCTGGTGTTCTTTTACTATCCCTATGACTTGTAAGTATCAGATTTTAGTAACATCTTTAAAATAAATTAAAAGCAAGTTGTACTTTGCCGCCTGCTTGCTATCCTCAGAAATGACATAATTAGCCATCTCTCCACAACTGTTACAGTAATCATGACTGTCCCCAAGGGGACTCGTAATGAGAGGTTTCCTTTATTGTTATGACCCTAATGCTTGAACCAGCGTGACGCTGTAGGGAGACATTAGATACCAAGAACTACGAGCTGTCTGAGGGTTGAAAAATTTCGATTAGTCTAAGCGAACAACTCGACGGAAAAATAATTAGTGAGTACCAGCCGCTGTTCGGGAAATGAGCCCATGCTCTTATCCAGATCCCAGTAACCGACGGAAATCGAACCTGCATGTGGATTTAAGGATCGGAGCTGACGGTAGGAGAGAATGCTTTGCTGTTTGAAAGAGTGCCTTCAGTCTCTTTACCAGGGTGCCTGGCAAAATATGGATATTTTTCGCTTTTATAGATTTGATGACATTTCAAGGTAGCCCTTTTTTAAGTCCAACCAACTACCCTTATCCCAGCGAATAAGAGGTAACTCGTGGGTCCTACCCTTGTAATGTAATGTGTTCTTGGAAATAAATGTGCAAGAAAAGATTACGAAGACAGAGAAGAGATGTGGTGGGGGAGGGATCTGACCACCACTGAACAAAATGTTACCTTTTCTTTTGGTAGTGTTGTTCTTTCCGAAACCCTTTTTACAATAATATTTCAATGCTAACCAGGAGGGTGATGCTCGAAGGACAACGGCTGCATTTTCTCTAAAACTCTCCGGGTGTAAACTGCAGTAAATTTATAGAAAGAAGTAAGAAGAATCGATATCAAGATCTTGGAAGTAAACGTGTTGATGAAATGGACTACAACTGGATTATGTACGAAGTAAATGCAAAGGAACTCCTTTCTTACCGCATTTCATAATTTAATACAATGTCTGCTCTAGGTTTTTCCAATAGTACATGACTTCTAAAGTGGAAAGTGGTATAAGGATTTAAAATGCATTTTAAAAAAATGCAAGCCAAAAACTTCAAAGGTAAAATATCTTTAGATTATCTGTAACACCAAAATTGAAACCTGGTAATTAGCTTATGCTTAAAGCTGTTCGGAAAATCATAAAATTGTTGTTTGTGTCTGTGAAAATGACTTGATAACAAACCACATAAAGTTGCACATCGCTTTTTTTATAAAAAGTTGCTGAAAAATCCCAACGGAGACCATGTAAAAATAGTTCAAATGTTTTGTCTACATAATATGTCCTCCGTATGGCCGCAACATTAGCTACTCAAAATCCACAGACAATGTCCTCTGATTTTCATCAGTATAAATCCCCAAAACTGAATATGATGAAAGTCCAAAAAGAGTTTTGAACTGTACATACAATTGATCGCTTTGGTTGCAATTAAAGTCGCTTCTTTAATAATTGCCTCGCAACAGGCTGTTTAATACTTCCAGCCCCTGCTTGACGTTTAATTTATGGTTTCCCTCTGTTAGTTCAATCTACCATTGATCGATGCCACACACCAGGGATCTAGTCATGTCTCGTCTACACACAAATCCCTCTGTAATGACCTAAAAGAAAAATGAAAGAACTACGAGATATAGAGGCATATTCAAATTTGAGGTATTTCTTGAGTTCCTATAAGGGACTCTCAACATGGGGATGGGGACCCTAGATGAATGAAGTAGCCCGCCTAGCCGTGGTCGAAAAATAGTCCTCGTCTACATACAATCTTATAACTCCGGAATCCCGGGGTGAGTTATTGTTGGCGTGCTTGCTCATGAACGCAACCCCGGGCGGATCACCCCACCTTGACACGTTTATATGGCAAATTGTCGGACAGACCAAGTAACCTGCCAAGGCAGGTTACCCCCCTCATCATGTAAACGTGATTACCATAAAATAAGAGATTATCTGGACAGGCGGGTACTACTTTCCTGGAGTCCCTAACCTCCATGTAAACAAGCCCCAACAAAATGAACCTAAGTCCCGTGCTTTATTGAACGCAGTGACTCAACTCAAAACACATGTCCTTGGTTTTTTTGCTCTCTTTGCATTATGCACCTTCTATCTCGGCTGTTGGATCAAAGTGAAGTTTAAAAAGATAAAACTGAATTTGACCTCAGAGTAGCTGAAAAGATGTACAAGTCCTAATTCAAGAGTTGTCAATGTAAGGATAAAGTAATGATTAACATCTCACTTTTCCTTGATTGGACAAAATTAAAAGTGCACTCACGTTGAGAACATCTACATCTCGGTGAATTCCAGTTTCACGTCATCTCCAATGAGGACAAAAGGCGCCCAGTAATACGCTTTTCTAAACATTGCAGTCTCTCTCATGCACTTCGTGGCTTGATTGACAGCTTCACTGGCACTCCTTCCTTCAGCCAGGGCTCCGTAAAAATATTTCATAAACATCAGAGTACCATCGTCGGCAATGTCCCACAGGGATACCAGAATGGATCGAGCACCGGCACCCAAGAACGCCCGTGCAATGCCAACCACACCCTCGGCCATGACCTCTCCGCAAGCGCTGTGACAACAACTCAACACAACCAGCCTCGCTCGCAGCCCAACTTGTAAGACGTCTTCTATTCTCAGTAAATAGTCTTCCTCTTGAGCTTGACAAGTTGTCCTCTTGATGCTTGGTGCCAAGAGAATTTCTCCTGTTTCTTTTATACCATGTGCTGCAATGTGAATTAGGGCAACTGAGGACACTCGCCTTAGTACCTCGTACTTTGTCGCCTCCTCTCCAATAAGAGGAGCAATGCCGATGATTTCTCCAATCATCTTCACCTCTTTCCTTGCACCCGGAAGTTGACTCAGCAATTTCTCCTGATGAATAACCTGTTTGTAACACGGATCACCCACGAGCAGGGCACCGGTTTTAACATGAAATTCTTTCGGGCAGTCAGTGATTGATTTTAAAATGGATAAGGATGGAAGCACTCGAATCCTGAAAGATTCGCACAGATACCTTGAATTCGAATCCACCAATGCAGCGTAAGGCACCAAGCAGAGTGGACCTTCAGGAACAAATACAATTTCATCCCCTTCCACCAAATCAGCGATAGGAGTAATTATGATATCATGGAGCTTCCTCAGGGCATTTGTCATGGAGTTTCGCAAGGAGTCATCGTTCGCTCCTTTTCCATCTCGGCCCACTTCAGGTAAACTTATTTCCCTTTCAACAGCAGCCGTTGCATTGACTTGTGAGCGAGTAGCCTTATTCAGAGAGGTGATATAGAATTCTAATTCATCCTGGTAAACAAAGTTGTTCACATGCTTCATTCTCGATCCGACGACTTTCCCATTCCGAATAACCCACGAAACAATGTAAGGTCCGGTGATTGCTAGAAAAACTGCATCTGATAAAATGTTTTTTAGTGAAAGGCAATCAGAGCGTTTTCCAGAGCTCCACCGAGCGTAGGCCTGTACTAAGTTATACTTTGCATCCACCAAGTCTCCTAGAGCCTGTGCACGTCCCTCCTCGGCAGCAAGAAGAGCCTTGACATCCTCACCCTGTCTCAAAAGAACGCGCCAAATACCCTTGTATGCTGTTTGGTAAACATTTCGGAACGAGATCTTCCATACATCGTGAGTCAGAAGAGTAGCACGAAGCTCATTAAAAACCTCCCCACTGGAAACAAAATAGTCCAGGGCCAATTGGAGATATCCCTGCCCTTCATAAGTGACAGCAAGATTACATTGCGTCTTAGCAATCACCAGCATTTGCCCCTCTTCTTTGGCAATTTCTAGAGCGCTTTTAGAGTACTCGATGGCTGTTTTGAACTGTCCTAGACCATGATAAGCATTGCCAAGATTTCCATAACTCTTTCCTTCTCCAGCCTTGTCTCCCACTTCTTTGGCAATTTCTAGGTGACGTTTATGGTACTCGATGGCTGTTTTGAACTGTCCTAGACCATGATAAGCATTGCCAAGATTTGCATAACTCCTTCCTTCTCCAGCCTTGTCTCCCACTTCTCTGGCAATTTCTAGGCGACGTTTATGGTACTCGATGGCTGTTTTGAACTGTCCTAGACCATGATAAGCATTTCCAAGATTTCCATAACTCCTTCCTTCTCCAGCCTTGTCTCCCACTTCTTTGGCAATTTCTAGGTGACGTTTATGGTACTCGATGGCTGTTTTGAACTGTCCTAGACCATCATAAGCATTGCCAAGATTTCCATAACTTTTTCCTTCTCCAGCGTTCTCTCCCACTTCCTTGGCAATTTCTAGGTCACGTTTATGGTACTCGATGGCTGTTTTGAACTGTCCTAGACCATGATAAGCATTGCCAAGATTTCCATAACTCCTTCCTTCTCCAGCCTTGTCTCCCACTTCTTTGGCAATTTCTAGGTGACGTTTATGGTACTCGATGGCTGTTTTGAACTGTCCTAGACCATGATAAGCATTGCCAAGATTTCCATAACTCCCTTCTTCTCCAGCCTTGTCTCCCACTTCTTTGGCAATTTTTAGGCGACGTTTATGGTACTCGATGGCTGTTTTGAACTGTCCTAGACCATGATAAGCATTGCCAAGATTTCCATAACTCCCTCCTTCTCCAGCCTTGTCCCCCACTTCTTTGGCAATTTTTAGGCGACGTTTATGGTACTCCATGGCTGTTTTGAACTGTCCTAGACCATCATAAGCATTGCCAAGATTTCCATAACTCCCTCCTTCTCCAGCCTTGTCTCCCACTTCTTTGGCAATTTCTAGGTGACGTTTATGGTACTCGATGGCTGTTTTGAACTGTCCTAGACCATGATAAGCATTGCCAAGATTTGCATAACTCCTTCCTTCTCCAGCCTTGTCTCCCACTTCTTTGGCAATTTCTAGGTGACGTTTATGGTACTCGATGGCTGTTTTGAACTGTCCTAGACCATGATAAGCATTGCCAGGATTTGCATAACTCCCTCCTTCTCCAGCCTTGTCTCCCACTTCTTTGGCAATTTCTAGGTCACGTTTATGGTACTCGATGGCTGTTTTGAACTGTCCTAGACCATCATAAGCATTGCCAAGATTTGCATAACTCCTTCCTTCTCCAGCCTTGTCTCCCACTTCTTTGGCAATTTCTAGGTGACGTTTATGGTACTCGATGGCTGTTTTGAACTGTCCTAGACCATGATAAGCATTGCCAAGATTTGCATAACTCCCTCCTTCTCCAGCCTTGTCTCCCACTTCTTTGGCAATTTCTAGGTGACGTTTATGGTACTCGATGGCTGTTTTGAACTGTCCTAGACCATGATAAGCATTGCCAAGATTTCCATAACTCCCTCCTTCTCCAGCCTTGTCTCCCACTTCTTTGGCAATTTCTAGGTCACGTTTATGGTACTCGATGGCTGTTTTGAACTGTCCTAGACCATGATAAGCATTTCCAAGATTTCCATAACTCCTTCCTTCTCCAGCCTTGTCTCCCACTTCTTTGGCAATTTCTAGGTGACGTTTATGGTACTCGATGGCTGTTTTGAACTGTCCTAGACCATCATAAGCATTGCCAGGATTTCCATAACTCTTTCCTTCTCCAGCGTTCTCTCCCACTTCCTTGGCAATTTCTAGGTCACGTTTATGGTACTCGATGGCTGTTTTGAACTGTCCTAGACCATGATAAGCATTGCCAAGATTTCCATAACTCCTTCCTTCTCCAGCCTTGTCTCCCACTTCTTTGGCAATTTCTAGGTGACGTTTATGGTACTCGATGGCTGTTTTGAACTGTCCTAGACCATGATAAGCATTGCCAAGATTTCCATAACTCCCTTCTTCTCCAGCCTTGTCTACCACTTCTTTGGCAATTTTTAGGCGACGTTTATGGTACTCGATGGCTGTTTTGAACTGTCCTAGACCATGATAAGCATTGCCAAGATTTCCATAACTCCCTCCTTCTCCAGCCTTGTCTCCCACTTCTTTGGCAATTTTTAGGCGACGTTTATGGTACTCCATGGCTGTTTTGAACTGTCCTAGACCATGATAAGCATTGCCAAGATTTCCATAACTCCCTCCTTCTCCAGCCTTGTCTCCCACTTCTTTGGCAATTTCTAGGTGACGTTTATGGTACTCGATGGCTGTTTTGAACTGTCCTAGACCATGATAAGCATTGCCAAGATTTGCATAACTCCTTCCTTCTCCAGCCTTGTCTCCCACTTCTTTGGCAATTTCTAGGTGACGTTTATGGTACTCGATGGCTGTTTTGAACTGTCCTAGACCATTATAAGCATTGCCAAGATTTCCATAACTCCCTCCTTCTCCAGCCTTGTCTCCCACTTCTTTGGCAATTTGTAGGTGACGTTTATGGTACTCGATGGCTGTTTTGAACTGTCCTAGACCATGATAAGCATTGCCAAGATTTGCATAACTCCTTCCTTCTCCAGCCTTGTCTCCCACTTCTTTGGCAATTTCTAGGTGACGTTTATGGTACTCGATGGCTGTTTTGAACTGTCCTAGACCATGATAAGCATTGCCAAGATTTGCATAACTCCTTCCTTCTCCAGCCTTGTCTCCCACTTCTTTGGCAATTTCTAGGTCACGTTTATGGTACTCGATGGCTGTTTTGAACTGTCCTAGACCATGATAAGCATTGCCAAGATTTGCATAACTCCTTCCTTCTCCAGCCTTGTCTCCCACTTCTTTGGCAATTTGTAGGTGACGTTTATGGTACTCGATGGCTGTTTTGAACTGTCCTAGACCATGATAAGCATTGCCAAGATTTGCATAACTCCTTCCTTCTCCAGCCTTGTCTCCCACTTCTTTGGCAATTTGTAGGTGACGTTTATGGTACTCGATGGCTGTTTTGAACTGTCCTAGACCATGATAAGCATTGCCAAGATTTCCATAACTCCCTCCTTCTCCAGCCTTGTCTCCCACTTCTTTGGCAATTTCTAGGTGACGTTTATGGTACTCGATGGCTGTTTTGAACTGTCCTAGACCATGATAAGCATTGCCAAGATTTGCATAACTCCTTCCTTCTCCAGCCTTGTCTCCCACTTCTTTGGCAATTTCTTGGTGACGTTTATGGTACTCGATGGCTGTTTTGAACTGTCCTAGACAATGATAAACAATGCCAAGATTTGCAGAAATGTATCCCTCTGCAGCCTTGGCTCCTACTTGTTTGGCAAATTCTAGGCGATGTTTATGGTACTCGATGGCTGTTTTGAACTGTCCTAGACCATCATAAGCATTGCCAAGATTTTCATAGCTTCTTCCTTCCCTGGCATTGTCTTTCACTTGTCTGGCCATACGTTTTACTGTCTTGTTTAAGTCTTCCTAAGGGTTTGGAAATGTGTCGCAAACTTTTATTATACTATTATTCGAACACTTAGTTTTAGGTCCGAATGAAGGTCTTGCATTAAAGGCCAGAGACAACTAGTTTCCTTGTTAGACCTTCGTGATTGGTCTATGAGATACACTAGTACAAAGGTTTTATGAATCCTCGTTCGATGTGGATTTTCGAATGACATGTCGTCTTTGTGAAAGTGACTAAGCGCTAAAAAATGAGGTGATGGAGGGGCAGGCTTATGTCTAAGCCATTGAAATATGCCAATTGATAATCATTAGACCGTAAGTATCTTTTGCAAGACTTCGGCCTAAAGGCTAATCACTTTTTGATGTTCTGGGTGGGAGTAATGTCATCTTAAACAGCTTGAAGATAAGTTTTGTCTATAGAAGCGAGTAAGAAAAACGGAAATTATTTCAGTGTGGATGTCTGACGAAACAGAGAAATTATTTATCACTGAAATTGAATGTGACTTCGGAAAGATCGACAAGTGTTAGGTGCTAAACAGCTTCTGAATTGTTCCTCTCTGTCCCCTCATTTTCCACTATGTGCACCAATACTCTTCCAGTAAGGCGGCAAACAATCTTAACCTATAATAGAATTATAATACGACTGAAAACTGGTTCTTAAGTGCGTGGTTCGCCGTTCATTTCAAATACTAGAAGTTTTAAGTCACGTGAAAAATACACACTGACGATTTAAATGGATAGAAATAGTTGACGTATGAAATAATTTCTGACTAAAAATAACTGTTATAGTTATTTAAACCATCATAATTTCATATTGAGTAGTAAAAAGTGCCTAAAAAGTTTTTCAGATCGACAAAAAGGACCAAAAAGTTTTTAAAATTTGATTTTTGTTTTCAAAATGGTGACAGCTTTGCCGGCAAAAACAGAACCGACGAGATCGAATCTATCTTGCTCTAAGTGTGACTCAAATCTCCCCTACGACCTGAAAGCTTTATGACTTTGCGAATACAGTCCGAGAGTTATCGGAATCATCATCAAACAGTTAGTTGAACCTTGTTTATAAAACATATTAACTATTAACAGTAATGTGCGCTCGTCCGAGGCTCTCCTAAGGTGAGCAGACTCGGTTGCCAGCTTGCTTCTGTCATAGAGATTGAATTCATAGGAATGTGACATTTAGAACTAAAAAAGGATGAACGAGTTACCGAAACGTCATTCAAAATTATTATCGCTCATTTTTATTCTTAATGACTTGTCCAAAGCCCTCGGTACACCTTGAGTTGGCAGAGAGAAATAATACAAGGTTCCTAGGGCATACTTAGCCGCTAATATTTTGCACCTAATAGACGAGGGATCAATCGCCATCCAATACTGGCTACTACATGTCCGTGTGATCGTAACGACACAGCGATGTAATTGGTTGGTTTACGTTACCAGATCTGGATTAAAAGATGTGAACTCGAGATGCTCGTTTTAACCTCTTTAAATTTTTTTGCCGCCTAACATAATTTCAAGAGAAAAATCGAGTTTCCAGATGGGATCTGAAACCACGACCCTCTGTGATCTAGTTGGATGCTCTAATCACTGAGCTACAAGAGACTCAATGGTGAGCAAGGGTCTATTAGTGGGTATTGACTAGAACCGCATCACGCGGCTACACAGCCAAACCTCTGCTAGCGCATAGAAGCTCACTAACAGCATCACGCTGTCACATTAGAGCATCAAATGCATTAAAGCATCACATGCAACCGACCAGCCCTCAAAGTGAGCATGTAAAGATGAAATAAACAGTTTTTAATATAGGAGGAAAATCGAGTTTTCAGATGGGATTTGAACCCACGGGATTTAAATACCCAATTGAATACCCAATACCCACGGGATGGGATTTGAATATCCAATTAGTGGGTATTGAAGTCAATACCCACAAATTGACCCTTGCTCACCATAGAGTCTCTTGTAGCTCAGTGGTTAGAGCATCCGACTAGATCACGGTGGGTCGTGGGTTCCAATCCCATCTGGAAACTCGATTTTTCTCTTATATCAAAAATTGTTTATTTCATCTTAACATAATTTTATTTAAAGAAACAGTTATGAAGGGATTCTCAAGTTTACCTTTTCTTGCTGTGGCTTTATCTCTCCGGATGCGATTGTTTCCCCAACACACTTGTTTAGTAGATGACGCAATCTTTCCCTATTATCGCCTATCTTCGTATCGTTAAGTCAAATGAAACTGCTGAGAGGAAGGGTGGAAGGCTCAAGGTTTGTCTAATTCAGTGTTTTGGTGAATGCCATGTATAGACTGCAAGACGTCTTTATGTTCTAACTGCAAAGTGCCTTTTTGGCTGTTGAAAACTCGCTGAAACCACGTCGCAACAAAGATTTGAATGACCTTTAAGACAAAATTGTCGATAATAACTGTACTTACTTTGCAATTCACATAGTCATTTATTCCTTGTGCAATTCGTTTAAGTGGTCCACTTTTCAGCTTTTCTTATTGTTCGCTTTGCCACTTTGTCTGCCTCTTAAATGTCATTTTATACTCATTAACATAAATTTGAACGGGGGATAAATTGTGTCGAGTCACTTCGAGAGAAATCTGCGCAAAGGAGCAGGGATTACTAACAAATGCTTTCCAAATATCACTCAGTATAAAACAATGTACGGATATCGTACCCTTTTGACCAAGAAAGGAGAAGCGTTTTGCCCCAAATGCACTCATTGGAAAAGTCTGATCGCTAAGTTCTGATTTAAGATAAATTGACAGTTGGTGACACGTAGAGAGGCAAGGAATTATTGTTTAAATGCTTGAGTAGAAATGGAATGATTGATCTCTTAAGATGATAACTTGCCAAGGCAAGGAGAATTGCATCTTAGCGAAAATTGACACAACAGGAACGTTTTTAATACGCTCAAAAAGGCTGAAGAACTATATATAAGTATTTCGTGATGTTTTGACGGGATAAAAGAAAAGGGCATCTAAGAATTACAAGAGGTTTCAAAGTTTGTTTGTTATAAAAGGAAGTAAGGGGCCACCAGTTTGATGCAAATGGCATACACTTTAAGAATTATGGAACGAGCTCTGGGGGACAACGGGTGGATTAGGGCTTTAATCGTCACACAGACTAACAGATGACGAAAAGATAGAACTGTGACAGCAATAGAGAAACAGCGAATGAGTGCTGATTAAGATGGAATTAGAACTGGCAGTTTCAGAGGGGAAGGACAACGGCTGGGAAGATTTTTATTTTAATTGACATTCCTGAATCATAGTTAGAGATGGAGAAAAGCTGTGAAAACACAAGAACTATAGGGAGAATGGCAGGCAGATTAAAATATTTTAACCTCAACTGGGGCCAGCATCAAAGCGTGTTCGCAATCCAAAGAGAACCTTTAATTTAGATGGAAAATGAAATGTGCATTACACGAATGTGGAAAGAGTAAGACATTAAGATCCACCACTTGTCAGTGCTGGGTGACGAGGTTACATGTGACTAAGACATATTTGGGCAGGGAAGACGCGATACTCTCCTCGCGGCCTGTTCGCCATTTGAGCGCTTTGTTTTGTATGTCTGCAAAAAACCTCAAAAACTTGGGCCTGTTTCTGAGATTGTTGACAAATTGGTATCTATTGTTCATGCCAGGACAATGGATAATGTATCGTTTTTCCTGTGCAAAGCGGGTGTGCAAGATGTCGATAGCTGAGGAAAAACGTGAAACGGCGCAAGATAAAGCTCGGGTATTGCTTTTAGCTGGATAATCCGTTATCCTTGAGGCCCTGGCGATGAGGAGAGTTTGATTAGTCTCTTAGGCATTATAGCAGTAGATATACAGTCAATAAATACCTCCAACTCGTAGTCAGAGCTTAGCGACAGGTGGTGTTTCTGGTTGAGAGGGTTAACATATTTTGCTGAAGGAAAAGGCAATCTTCAAATTACCGCCATACATCGTCGAGAAACTATCAGTAGTTCTACCGTACATGCAGAAACCCATGAGGATGTTTATAGCAGAGGACCATGACCATACGAAAGCTAAGAAAAGAACCGTCGGGGTATCGGTATTAACACTGAGCTTTATTGGAGCAAGGAAGGGTAAGAGCGAGGAGAGCAGGTGGATTTACGAGCCAAAGTCTAGGCGAGTCTTAGCGGTGGAATATCTAGATGGAAGAAGAGGCTGTTGTTTGGGCCTTTGACATCTAAAGTAGTTTCCTACCGGGGCTAACAACATAAGAGCTTATCCCTTATTGCAAAGCTGTGAAACAGGTCTTTGGACCCAAATCTAAACTATCGGTCAGAATGGAAAGGTTGGTGTTACGTTTGATGCACTTCAAGGCATGATTCTTGTAGGACCGAAATGATTAGGTCATTGCAATTGCCTCAAATTGGCTCTTTAACTTTTAAACACCAAGTCTTCTACGTGTCGACAATACTACCGTGTGACATGAGTTCGGCTACTCCCTATACGTCCCCGAAAATTGAACGAGCAGGGAGTCTATCATTGCAAGAGAAATTGTAGCCTTCAATAAATGAAAAGTGAGTCTTATAAACAGTATTAGTGCTCAAAAGAAATGAGTGCTCGCTAAGTCCAGCCATACGTATGGCAATCAGACCTAACCTGTGACACAGAGGTCGATACCACATGCCTCTTCACGTGCTAGCCCTGTAAAGCTGTTTTATGACAGGAGGATTTCAACAAAGAAGCCAGAATCTGAATGAGGTGACGAGGGCCACGATGAAAGTGATTAGTAAGCTGGATTTAGACATTTTAGTTTTAACTGAATTTGTTAATTATTCAGCACCATAGTTTTAGCCTCAAAACGAAGGCAGATGTAGTGACCATAAATGATGAATAGTATGCTCGTCGTCTCTTTCCGAGACCTAACGAGTTAAGAAGTAAAATAGAATAACATAGAAAAGGTGGTTTCGCTTCAAGTGACCGTTTAATACAGGTGGAGGACAATGCAAAAAAGACCCTTGGGACTCATTCAAAGGTGACCACGACCGCTTAGTAAAAGTGAAATTAAAGTAATCAAGGAGAAACAAATTCACTACTTTGACAACTGTCCTACTAATACAGGGTGATCGCTTAATACAGGTCTGACTGTTGTTTGAAGCACTTTTTACATCTTTTATACGAATGAATTTCTCAAAGGATATAGCTAGTCCTTTCTGACACCAGATCTTTGCTTCATCATACAACTTAAGCTGTACACAAGCCTCAGCTCCTATAAAAACAATGTTTGGTGGGAAATAGTTAAGTGCCTTTATTGAGAAGACAAAAGATTGGCATTTTCAATACACAAAAGATGTTTTCCAGTGTGTGACCACGTAGATATGAGCCGAGACATTTTATGTCAACGTAGCCAGAGCCTTTTTACTGAATGGTGGCTAAAGTAAAACTTACCTTTCTTAAGGGCTTTGGTGAAAGTTGGCTCCAATTGAACGGCAACCGAGGCATCATCCAGGCTGTTTTCAAAGTTTCCTAAGAGAGGGATATCATACGATAGTAAAAAGAGTATCCGATTCGCCTTTAAACTGGCCTGTTTACTACTATTTCGAGTTTTTTTCACGGCTGAGTGATAAGAAAACCAGCTCGATCTTTTCACCTACGATAATGAGATAAGAAGGGAGACTGGAGAGGAGGAAGAGTAGAATACACACGGGAATTGACGGTGTTAATGGGATTGGCTTATTTATTTCCCCCCTATTTTTAACAGTAGGACCTACAAATTGAGCTTCCCTAACCTCCAAACGTTGAACAAGAGTCGTGAGTGATATAAAGCTCTCTTCGGGGCTTTTAGTCCAATAAAAGTTGCAAGATACGGATTCTTTGTCTTAAGTAGTCATTATATTACTGGATATTCTTCAACTTGTTTGGAGTCATTGATAAACGTTCAGAAAAAGTAGCCTAAAATGGGACCGCATAACCCTTTTCGAAGATGAACTTTTAAAGTAAACTACAAATATTTTAACATTCAAATTCCATACCTAAATGGAAATGTGCTGCTGCCCTGTTACTGTAGAGTTTGGCTGTCAGCCGATTATCTTTGCAGTTAAGTTGAAGTCCCTCGGTGTAGAGTTGTATTGCACCATGATAATTTTCCTGCATGTATTCTTTGTTACCTTGCTGAAGACAGTCCTTTCCTATCACTAAAAACGCAGGGAAACGGAAACGTTACTCGATATGACCACTAACTTGCAACACCTAGGATACCCAGTAAAGTAATGCTCATGTCCAAAACTATACAAGTCCATTTACTGAGTGCTCATTCCTCACATTTTTTCAAATGAAACATGGGTTTTACGATTTTGAGAACATTTTGAGCAAGTGGATCAAGAAAATGTGATCCACAATGACAACAACGATAAAACAGCCTCAACAAGAAAACCAAAGACTTAACAACAGCTTATGGCAACAAAAGTAAATAACTGGTTTAAAGAGCGGGGAAACACAAACAACAAAGGCGCGATAGGTTAGATTTAGTTGACATTTGATTGGCAAGTCCGTGACGACATTTTGAAAACAATCGTTAAATAAACTCAAACAAAACAAGAGAGGTTTTGGAATTATATTTTCCTTTAATGTACGTTGCCGTTCACAGCATTCCATAATTTGAACTATAACATAACCAAAGTAAAGCGCGCGTTCTTACTGGCCAATTTCGTGTCTACCATTTGCTCATGGATATTCGTTGCTGACATGAAGAAATGCAATGACTGTTTTCCGCACGCTTGTTTTTTCTGGTCACGTAATATTTGTTACATAAATAGGAACTTTTTTGCTTCAATGTATGTTGTCATGCTATAAAACAAATGCTTAACACCACAGCGTACGCTACTGAGTTGTGTATGCCATAAGAAGGTTTACTAAGCACTCAAGAAACCAGAGTCTCTCTCGGCTATCGCCCCGCGAGACCCTTACGCTTCTGTGGTACCTAAACACCTCCCACGTGCATCCATTACTCAAAATTAAACGCTGTGGTGTTAACCATTCACTAATTTTCAAGATGAACGGTTCACTTTTTCAATTTACAATTTTTAAAGGTTACCTATTTGTTTCTTTAGGGTACAGAAACCACCTTTTTTTCCCGTACGACGGTAGTAATAAGAGTTCCTCCCAAAAATATTAACATTTCACTTCGTTTTATTTGACAAAATTAAAAGTTTTGTACCAAATCAGTTCGAACTCTTGATCCATTTTTTGCAACGTTCCCACGTTTTCTCACAGCGATGACTTACTGATAAGAAAGATTATCACATTGACAAGTTTGTTAAAGACCATAGTTACGGAAATTCGTGGCCGTAAAATTACAAGGTGGTAACAAGATTGAAATAATTTCAGCCTTGCATGACAGACGCTTTAGTATGTAACATCTACACTAGTATCAGATTGCCTCCCGTCTTCAACGTCTTCGTCAAAGAATGTTTGATCTACCGGTATAAATGATTGAACTGTCCTCTTTCAAGTCCACAGTGAAGCTCAGTTTTACCCTAGAACTTTCTTAAAACTTAAATGTGTCCGAAAATGCCAAGAAAAACAGACGCCTCCGCTAGCTTACGGAATCTGGTGTTGTAAACAATTTCACCATGTGGAATGGATGAGAATTTGAAACGAAAGCAGGGATAAAAACCAGTCTGTCGTCGGTAGCTATGCAAGGGTAGCTTATTGTACTGATTTCCTGATCAAACACGGTACTTACTGTAAAAGAGTGCTTGGAATTTCTGCGTTAACCACAGGGTACCTAATTAGACTAAGTCGTGACGTAACTGCCGATGTTGCGATTTTCACAAAGTTCAGCCTGGTTTTTTCGGCGAAAATAGAAAGCCCTAGACTAATTTTTACATCCTCGAGAACAACACTATTTTCACTTATCATGAGCTTAACCTGAACCGATTCTGAGTTACACTGCATGTAGTAAATGATAATTGAAAATTTGCTGCGAAATGCGATATTTGGATTTTGAAATATTGGTAATTTTCAAAAGTGTTCCGTGAGCTCCAGATTAAATAAAATGGTCCCGTTTTTGACTAAAACCATGCTTGTATCCTTCCTATACAAATTTATAAAATTAATATGAGCCTGCTTTCCTTAGCACTTTTCATAAAAAAAGCTCATTTGCCTCTACTCGGGGCACTGATTTCCGCCATTTTACGGCTACCGACGCTCGTTTCAGTTTCGTGAATTTTCTAGGATAAAGATGCAAGTCTGAAAACAAAACATCACCACATTTCTATGTTCACTACAAAGTATCTCTGGGAAAAATTTGAAGGTTTTCAATTTTTCGACCATGTGCCACATTTTTCGATTTCCACTCGGTCAATTCACAACGTCGCTCGTAAATGGCCACTAGTGGGCAAAATATTAAAACAGCTACTAGTGGCCAAAAGGACAAAGCGGTACCTTGTGGTTAAAATGGCGAAAGAGCCACTTGTGGTCAAAATTGCCAAACGGCCGCTTGTCGGCAAGATTCGTAAACGGCCACTTTTGGCCAAAATGGCAAAACAGCCGCCAGTGGCCAAAATCATCCAAAACGGCCACTAGTGGCTAAAATCTCAAAACGGCCACTAATGACCAAAATCTTAAAAACATCCGCTAGTGGCGAAAATGGCAAGACGGTAACTAGTGACCAAAGCTGCAAAACGGCCACTAGTGACCAAAATTGCAAAACAGCCACCAATGGCCAAAATTGCAAAACAGTCATTAGAGGCCAAGAACGGAAAACGGCCACTAGTGGCCAAAATCCTAAAACGGCAAGAAGTGGCTAAGATGGCGCAACGACCTCTAGTGCCCGAAATGGGAAAACGGCCAATAGTGACCAAGATTCCAAAACGGCCACTAGTGGCCAAAATGGCTAAACGGCCCCTGGTGGCCAAATTTCGGAAACGATCACTAGTGGCTAAAATATCGAAATGGTTACTAGCGGCCAAAATTTCAAAACAGCCACTAGTGGCCAAAATTACTAAACAGCCACTAATGGGAAAAATTGCCAAAAGGCCAATAATGGCCAAAATCCCTAAAGGGCGACTATAGTAGCCAAAATCCGAAAACGGCAACTAGCGGTTAAAACGTTTTGTGATATTTTGTTAGCTTTGGCTTGCGCTTACATTGCTTTGGCTTTGGTTTAACAACACTTAAATGAAAAGCGCTTTTAAAGCAGCGGTTTAACTGTAATTGTTAATTGGATGTCTGATTTAACGTTTAGTTCAACGCATTGGTTGTCTCACTTACCAACTAAGGGGTCTTCGTCTGGATCCACATGTTGATCACCTGAATTGTCGCTCTCTGAAATCATAGCAACGATATATAAGATATAATTTGCGCGTGATACAAGTCAACTTATTTTCGACTTAGGGACCCTTAATGAATGTGCAATTCATGGAATATACAGTTTGATTTCCATGCACGTTGTTAACCCCACTGATTGGACTAACAAGGCATCAATTTGATTGAATCGATATAACTGACCCTGTTTGTGGACAGGTTAAACTCTTCCTCATCGAGTTTGTATCAATGGCACATGCTAAATGTTGATCACGATCAATTTCTCACCTGACGAATTGTTGACGGCAAAGTCCTCGTTTCCTTCAGCAGCGTCAACTTGTGCCTCTTTGAGAACTAAAATGAAAGGGGTGATGATAACAGCATAAACAATTATGATTTTTAACGGTCCTTTGTATCTTACTCTTTTATCTCCTGCCTTTTACCCTTCTGTTGAGAAGAATCTGCCCTAAGTAGGTAATTCAGTTTCCGAGAGTCAATCGTTTAACTTAACTCGGTTAAACATCGATCTTGCAAAGTCCCAATCAACATTTCGGCCGATATTTCTTTTCTATACCAGGCTTACCCTCTCTCAGTTAAGACTTTAATAATTTCACCGAGTTTTCTGACTTATTTACCTTCCACAGACGTATTGCTTGAATCCAGGTTTTTGTCACCGGAAGTAGCCTTACTTTTGTCTGTTAAAGAAATGACAAAGAAAAGACTTTCACTGATTGTCTTTTTTTTTTTTTGTGGCATATTGTGTGTTCTGTAATTCCCTCTTGAACTGGTTCTCTTTATCGTGATCAATAAATTTTCTTTTGATCACAGGCGCGACTCTTGGACCAAACCAATGATCGCGCAATCGACGACTGGTGTATTCGACGGTCGCGATACAGAGACAATTCGTTATGCTCATCATAGCTGACAAATGACGGTTGGAGTTGTGTCATTTTAATTATGGTCAAAATCTGACAAAGTCTAGTTTTTTCCTCACCTGAGAAACCGCTGTCGACGTCAGCAACGGCCAGGTTTCCATCGGCTGCCATATTGGTCTCTTCGTCAACTGAATATAAAATAACGGTTAATTAAAACAGGCGCGATCTGGGGTGATTTTCGTTTTTTCAACCTGTAATACATTCCAGGATTTTCCCCATAAAGTCACAATATTTAAGTCTAAAATAGCTTAAAATACTGAAAAAAATCAAATTGCACGGTGATGGTGCAACGTTTGAGCTGTGAAGAAAACTTACCCATTATTTTAATTTTTTTTTTTTCACTCGAAAGTTCAACTTCTCTTGCAACATTTCTAAATAACCCTTGCCATTCTCAAGTCGTTTTGCACAAATTTGGTTGATTTATGTACTTCTTTTGACGATTGACGGCCCATAGTCGCTTAACCAAATAAACTCACGACACAGTGTCAGAAAAATCTTCAAATTTGTTGGATATAACAGGGCCTTAAAACCTTGGTTTGATGGTTGGAAAACTCTAAGGAAAATTTGTATGATAGGAACATTCCAAGTTATTTTGCCTTGTTTTAAACAGAAGCTGTGCCAAGTCTCACCTAATTGTGGAGATTTCTAGATAATTTCCCGCAGATTTAGGCTTACACACATTAGTAGTTTAGATTATCTCTTACTTATACCTTTTGGTTTGCTTCCATGATCATTTGCGGATTCCTTCTTGGATGTAAAATAATCTTGAAATAGTAAGAAAGACAAATTCAATTAGAACAATGAACTGAAAACATTAGATTGTGCGGTAACGATACAATGTTTGGGCTGTGAAGAAAAAATTATTTTCTATCCCTAAGACTGACTCACTAATACTCACTCGATCCGTGTTCAATCTGTCGAAACTCCAAATTGTCTTGGAACAGTTTTTCCGAGTAACCTTACTGTTTTTAGGTCCTTTTGTACAAGATTCGCTGAACTTATAGCTCGCGATAAAAAATGTGAGAAAGAGTATAAAATTGTTTGATATAACAAGGCCTCAGAAGCTTGGCTCGTAGTTGGGAAACAAATTGAATTAATTCCATTTTAAGCTTTCTTGTCTTGGTTTAAACAGAGACTTTGCCGAGCGTCACTTTATTGTGGCTCACACTCATCAGTTTTCAATGAATTTTTGTACCTTTTGGTTTGCTTCCATCGTCATCTGATTCCTTCTTGGATGCAAAATGATCTAAAACAGCAAATAACACAAATTCACTTTGAGCAAAGAACACTGTTACTGTTGATTTTGTCAGTGTGTTCGTTTCCATAGCGCTCGTTGTACTCAGTGGTTACAAACTTAGAATACAATCATCTTCTTAGGCGTTTTTTGCCCCAACCTGATGAGAGTCCATCATTCAGATCCAGTTTTTCTTGGATTGCTGTAACTTTATCCTTCGACGCACCTAAAAAGATAGAATTGGGTTGTGCTTTGGAAATCAATTGAAATTGATGAAAGATGATAAATTGCTAAAAGATAACCGGCTGACTTCGCATAAAACTTTGCATCTAATGTGCCAGATCAAGAATAATTGGGGATGTTTCTGGCCTTAGGTTCTCCTATTGTTGATGTTAATTACTGTCTTAGAGATAAAAGAGTATGGAAATAAATCTGGCCCATTTAACTCCACCAGGCTCAATCTTTTAAAGACTTTGATTTCACCTCACTTCCTCGCTTACTTACTGACGGAATATACTTCATATCCAGTTTATTCTCAATAGAAGAAGCTTTACTGTTGTCGGTCAATAAAATTAAAACGAAATGCCTTTCATTCTTTTCTGAGTTATCAACTGGTCAAAGAGGCAATTCATGGACTAAACTTGTGATAGTGCGATTCATAGGTGCTCTCTCAGATGCCAAAAATATTTCAGTTGCTCATCATAGTTGACAAACTTTCATGTCCAGTTGTTTTAAATGGGGCCCTCGATAATTCTATAAAAAGTCTGAAGAAGCTTTATATTTTTTTCTCACCTGGTGAACTGTTGTCAGCAAAGTCCAGGCTTCCTTCAGCTGCTACAGGGGAGGCCTGGTGACCAACTAAAATACCTATACATATCAATAATAATAACACTCTTACTCATGAGAAACTCGTGACTTTTGTTTTCTTCATCACCTAACTTATTCAAGGTTTTTCCTCCTGAAGTGAAAATATCTAATACCGCAATCAGTTTGGAAGTAAAAAAATTGAAACCTGTGGCTATTGCGCAGACCTACGTCAAGGGGAAAAGTAACTAATACCGTAATCAGTTAGGGAAGTGAAAGGATTAACACTCATGGTTATTGTGCAGATTTAGGCTCTCAAATTAGTTTCTTCTTATGTTTATTTCTATCCTAAATGTTGACCCACAGAAAGTTATTCACTCAGTTTTAAATCTTCGAAAAGTTCACTCGCTTCGCAGTGTGTTTCCCATTGTTTAATTGACGCCTAAGCTTACACACATTCTGAGTTTGCACTAATTACTTGTACCTGTTGATTTGTCATCATCGACATCTGACTCCTTCTTCAATCCAAATTGACCTTGAAATGGTAAAGAAGAATACTACACTTTAAGCAAACAAAACCTTGAGCCGTAGTGATTCAGTTGTGCGTGTTTGATTAATTTCCAAAGGTCTTAGAGAAGAGCGATTTATTTGATGTTTTATTGCTCTAACCTGATAAAAGCTCCTCGTTTAAATCCACCTTCTCTTGGTTTGCTGAGTCCTTCCCTTTCAAAGTATCTAAAATGAATAAAAAATCAAACACATTGAGTTGTGCTTTGGAAATCTCCTTTCAACGATGATAATAAATTTCAAGACAGAAACCTGCCTACTCTGCAAATTTCTCAAGCATTAGATCCCTGTATTAGATGCAGCTAGCTGTCTGTTAATTCATTTCAAACCAAAGTTTAAATAAGAAACCAGATTAATGATTGAAATACCTCTTTACTATTTACAGCTTATCTATGTACCTGTGGGGCTGCCGATCTCTAAGTCTTCTTTTTTTCCAGATACCGATAAAACTTGAGTTTTCTCCGACTCTGAAAAAAAAAAAAAAATGGGTTTGAATGATCGTCATCAACATTATCATATTTTTGTGACTATTCATGTTTTCATTATAAATAGATTCTGTTTACCGTTACCCTAATCGTTTGGGTCATGTAACAATTCATTCTACGAAGTCCTTAAGAGATAGTTTCCTACTATGAATATGTTGTATTATTAATGATCCAAGTCAGTCCTACTTACCTGTAACTGACGAAGAAGCTGTAAAATCCACTCCTTTATCACTTACGGTACCTTCACTTTTAGCTGTTCCTGAAATTTCGATGAAAAGATGTACCTTATCTAAGTTGATTTTAAATATGGAGCTTCTTAAACAATTTCGCGTAGATTTAGGCTTACACGCATTAGTAGTTTTTGAATTATCTCTAGCTTGTACCTTTTGGTTTGCTTCCATCATCACATGATTCCTTCTTGGATGTAGAATAATCTAGAAATAGTCAAGGACACAAAATCAATTAGAACAAAGAACTGAAAGTATTGAATTGTTCGATGAAGATGCAAGTATTGAACTGTTCTGTGAAGAAAGACTGACCCATTGATACAACAATTACAATTTATAATTACAATTTATCACTTATAGAGCGCTACTTACAATGACAGATCAACAGCGCTTTACGATCAATCACTAAATCCGTTTTCAATCCGTGGAAATTCCAAATTTGTCTCGTAACATTTGTTCCAAGTAACTCTTTCTGTTCTTTTAAGTCCTTTTGTACAAATTTTGGAAGGGGTAAGCTATGTGCTCCTTTTGTTTCAAGTTACTAAGGCCTAGAGTCGCTGAAACTATTACTCACGATAGAAAGGGTGAGAAAAAACACAAAATTGTTTAATATAACAGGACCTCAAAAGCTTCGCTCGTAGTTGCGAAACAAATTGAGTTATTTCTGTTTTAAGTTAATTTGCTTTGGTTTAAAACAGAAACTTCGCCGAGCGTCACTTGTTTGTGTATTATGTCCTGTAGATTTAGGCTTACAATGATTACTTTACGTATAATGCACGATCCTCGCCGTAGAGAGCGCAATTTATGCGATAGCGAAAATCAGACCTGAAAAATATCAGGCCTGTACGGGATTCGAACCACTGACCTCTACGATACTGACGCAGCGCTCTACCAATTGAGCTAACAAGCCAACTGGGCGCAGGCCGTTGAGTTGATTCGTAATAAACCCGTGATGATAAATCAGATACAGTGAATATACGAAGTTCATATTTTTTTTTTTGGGTAGAGCGCTGCACTAGTATCACAGAGGTCAGTGGTTCGAATTCCGTACAGGCCTGATTTTTCTCAGTTCTGACTCGCTATTGCATAAATAGCGCTCTCTACTGCGAGGATCGTGCATCATACGTATCTAATACCGCAGTTCAAAATATATGAGCTTCATATATACATTGTATCTGATTTATCATCACGGGTTTATTACGAATCAACTTAACGGCCTGCTCCCAGTTGGCTTGTTAGCTCAATTGGTAGAGCGCTGCACTAGTATCGCAGAGGTCAGTGATTCGAATCCCGTACAGGCCTTATTTTTTTCAGGTCTTATTTTCGCTATTGCATAAATAGCGCGCTCTACTGCGAGGATCGTGCATCATACGTATCTAATACCACAGTTCAAAAAAAATATATATATATATGAACTTCGTATATTTATTGTAAATGATTACTTTATCGATGATTACTTTATCGATGATTACTTTATCGATGATTTCTTGTACCTTTTGGTTCGCTTCCATCGTCATTTGATTCCTTCTTGGAGGCAAAATGATCTTAAAACAGCAAATAACACAAATTCACTTTGAGCAAAGAACACTGTCAGTGTTGAGTTTGTCAGTGTGGGTTTGTCTTTATAGCGCTCGTTGTACTCAGTGGCTATAAATTTAGAATACAATCACACTGTCAGTGTTGAGTTTGTCAGTTTGGGTTTGTTTTTATAACGCTCGTTGTACTCAGTGGCTATAAATTTAGAATACAATCATCTTTTTGCGGTTTTTTTTTTTCTCTCACCAGAGGAAGGTCCATCATCCAAATCCAGTTTTTCTTGGATTGCTGTAACTTTATCCTGCAACGTACCTAAAAGATAGAACTGGGTTGTGCTTTGGAAATTATCTGAAATAGATGAAGTATAATAAATTGCTAAAAGATAACTACCCGAATTTGCATAAAACTTTGCACCTAATGGGCCAGATCAAGAATAATTGGGGATTTTTTTTTTTTGCCTAAGGTTTTCGTAATGTTGCTTTTAATTGCTCTCCTAGTTAGAAAAGATAATAGAAATAAATCCGGCCGACGAAACTCCACGAGGCTCAACTTTTTAAAGACTCTGATTGCACCTCACTTCCTCGCTTACCTGCCAAGGGAGCATCCTTCATGTTCAGTTCTTTCTCAACAGAAGTAACTTCACTTTTGTCTGTAATAAAAATAACAACGAAATAATTTTCACTCTTTTCTGAGTTATCAAATCGTCAAAGAGGCAGTTCATGGACTAAACTTGTAACAGCGTGATTGATAAGTGGTGACTTAGATTGTCGAGAAACCAAGAATATTTCCTTTTCTTATTATAGTTGACAAACTTCCAGGTCTAGTTGTCATTGATAATTCTACAAAATATCTAAAGAAGCTTTATGTTTCTTTTTCTCACCTGGTGAACTGTTGTCAGCAAATTCCAGGCTTCCTTCAGCTGCTGCAGAGGAGGTTTGGTGACCAACTAAAATACCAATAAACATTAATTAGTACATTGCACGCAGCACCCTTGAGCAAGATGAAGCGGATCCCGTGGCTACCCGAGCGGTCCAAGATGGGCCCAGCTTGCCCGCCCAGGATTTTCCGCATCGATCCCGCGCATGAAAAAAAATTGAACTAGAACTATGGAAACGCAAAAAGTTGCTTAAGATTATCCAAACAAAGAAAACAGAAACGACTCTCGTAAGTTTGTTAAGTACAAACACAGTTGGCTTTCTTTCCCGACTCTCAAAGTAAACAGGTCACTCCTAATTCTTATTTAGGGAACATTTTTTTGCAATAGAATAAATTCTTTATCAACCGAGCTTGTTCGGTCAAGATCGCTGGATAATAGCACGGTGTTTTTTGTTTTCTGTTTTTCGCATTATTATGGACCTCGGCCTCGTCACGGTCCATAAAAATGCAAAAACAGAACTTGGTCACTATCCAGCCATCTTGACCTCACGCTTGGTTAATAATGCATATATAATAATAACACTCCTACTCGAGAGAAACTCGCGACTTCTGTTTTCTTCATCTCCTAATATATTCAAGGTTTTTACCCCTGAAGTAAAAATATCTAAGACCGAAATCAGTTTGAAAAGTGAAAAAATTAAAACGCATGGTTATTATGCAGATTAAGGTTGTAAAATAATTTCTTTTTTGTCTCTGTCTTAAATATTGACCAACAGAAAGTTACTCAATCGATTTTCAATCTTTGAAAGCTCACTTGCCTTGTAACTTGTTTCCCAGTGTTTAATTGACGCCTAGGCTCACGCATATTATAAGTTTGCGCTATTTACTTGTACCTGTTGATTTGCCGTCACCGTCATCTGACTCCTTGAACTCAAATTGACCTTGAAATGGTAAAGAAGAATATTTCACCTTAAGCAAACGAAATTTAGAGCCGTAATGATTCAGTTTTTTGCCTTTTTTTTTATTTGCGTGTATTTTCAAAGGTCTTTTTGTAGTCACAAACTTCAGAAGTGAAATTCATTTGCTTTTTCATTTCTCTCACCTGACGAAATCTCATCATCCAAATCCGCCTTCTCTTGATTTGCTGAATCTTTCCCTTCCAAGGTATCTAAAAATAAATAAAGAATCAGACATATTGGGCTGTTCCTTAGAAATTTCCTTTTAACGATGAAGGATAATGAATTTCTAGAAAGTAATCGCCTACTCCGCACACACCAAGAAAAATAATTACACCCTCTATCGCTCCTGTTATCTCAGTATTGTTGCTTTTTATTGTTCTCAAGCGTTTCAGTACTTTATTATGTGTGGCTGTCTGTTAATTAATTTTCAACCAAAATTTAATTGATAAATCAGATTGATGATTGTAATATACTTCTACAATGTTTAAAGTCTAACTCAGTACCTGTTGAGCTGCCAATCTCTAAATCCTCTATTCTTCCAGGTGTCGATGAAATTTGAGTTTTATCCGGCTCTAAAATAAAGAAAAAAGGGGTTTGACTGGTCGTCATCACCGTTTTTATCGACATGAACAATATCATAATCTTGTTACTATATATGTTTTAATTATCAATAGATTCTGTTTACTGTTCCCACAACAGGGCTAGAGAGAAAAGAGTATGGAAATAAATCCGGTCAATTAAACTCCACCAGGCTCGATATTTTAAAGACTTTGATTTCACCTCACTTCCTCGCTTACCTGCTAAGGGAGCATCGTTCATGTTCAGCTTTTTCTCAACAGAAGCGGCTTCACTTTTTTCTGTCAATTAATTTACAAAGAAATGATTTTCAATCTTTTTTGAGTTATCAACTGATCAAAGGGAAATTCATGGCCAAAATATGTGATAACGCGACTGATAAGGGGTTTCTTAGATTGTTCATGCCAAGAATATTTGCTTTGCTCATCATAGTTGACAAACTTCCGCTTCCAGTTGTCTTATCATTGATAATACAAAAAATCTCAAGAAACTTTATTTCTTTTTCTTACCTAGTGAACTGTTGTCAGAAAAGTCCTGGCTTCCTCCAGCTGCTACAGGGGAGGCCTGGTGACCAACTAAAATACCAATACATATAAATAATAATAACACTCTAACTCGTGAGAAACTAACGACTTTTGTTTTCTTCATCTCATAAGATATTCAAGGTTTTTCCCCTTGATGTAAAAATATCTAAGACCGAAACTAGTTGGAAAAGTTAAAAGATTTACATCGCATGGTTATTGTGCAGATTAAGGTTGTAAAATAATTTCTTCTTTATTTCTATCTTAAATATTGACCCACAAAAAGTTATTCAGTCCGTGTCAAATCTTTCGAAACTCACTTGCTTTCCCAGTGTTTAATTTAGGCTTAGGCTCACACATACTCTGAGTTTGTACTAATTACTTGTACCTGTTGATTTGCCGTCACCGTCATCTGACTCGTTTAATCCAAATTGACCTTGAAATGGTAAAGAAGAATATTTTACTTTAAGCAAAGTAAAACTTTGAACCGTAATGAATCAGTACTAGTTGTTTGCGTTTAATTATTTTCTTTAGGTCTTTTTGTAGTCACAAACTTAAGAAGTGCAATTCATTTACTGTTTTATTTCTTTCACCTGATGAAAGCTCATCATCCAAATCCACCTTTCCTTGGTTTGCTAAGTCTTTCCCTTTCAAAGTACCTAAAATAAATTAAGAATCAAACATATTCCGCTGTTTTTAGGAAAGTTCCTTTAAACGATCAAGGATAATCAATTTCTAGAAAGTAACCCCCTACTCTGCATACATCAACAAAAAATAACTGCACTTTTTTTCACCCCTGCTATCTCAGTATTGTTGCTTTTTATTGTTCTCAAGCATTTCATTACTGTATCATATGTGGCTGTCTGTTAATTCATTGTAAAGTAAAATTTGATTTATAAACCAGATCTTTTATTTTAATATTTCTATACTGTTGACAGTTTAACTCTGTACCTGTTGAACTTTCGATCTCCAAATCCTCCAGTTTTCCAGATGCCGGTGAAACTTGAGTTTTCTCCGAGTCTAAAATTAAAAGAAAAGGGTATGAATGATCGTCCTCGTCGTTTTTATCGCTGCAACATCATCATATTTCTGTTACTACTTGTGTTTTCATCATCATTAGATTCTGTTTACCCCTCCCATAGCTGTCTGGGTCATGTGACATGACATAATTGTATGAATCCTTATAAAAGATACTTTCCTACACGAAGATGTTTTATTGTAATCCAAGTCAGGCCTACTTACCTGCAACTGACGAAGAAGCTTTCAAATCCACTCCTTTATCACTGGAGGAAGCTTCACTTAATATATCTTTCCCTGAAATTTCGTGGAAAAGATGTATCGTAACTAAGTTAATTTAAATGTGTTGTTGGTTAAATATAGTTTAACGCTTCTGAATGGTCGATTGTCTTTTCAAGTTAAGCTCGGTGCAGCATAAATTTAGTTCAGCATGACTGGTCTAGTTTGTAACAACAAATGAAATAAAAAAGCCAGCTTATGATCAAGAACGCATATCAGACATTGAACTTGTCACACCCAACCAAATGGTATTCTATAACAGGCGGCGAAGTTTAAGCGAGAGACAAGCGAGGGGTGTAGTGCGTAATTAGACCTACAGGATCATACAAATTCTAGAAGGATGAGTTGATTAACAACACGGATACTTTCTGTCCATCGTGAGGAAATATCTCAGGAAACATTTAAATCTGGTTTTCTTTTGCCGCGTACTATTTACATGTAGCTACAATTCAAATCGATTAGAAATTTGGTGAGCCACTTTAATTAGAGAGGACAATACGGATCTAATGAAGTTACTTTGGCTTCAAATGTAGCAAGGGGTAGACAAAGTAAATTACAAGACATTAACAGAACTGTCGTACGAGGTTACAAGGAAACCAACGCTATTCTCAGGATTCGAAAAAAAATTTTAACGAACACTGTGACGTCACTCTTTAAAGTTCCATTCTATGAGCTGGTGAATTTTGCAAAGCTAATACTTGTTAACTCCAATCTCTTTATTTGTTTTGTTCCATCATTTTTTCTTGACGAAATGATGTCGAACTGTAGCTCTCCAGCGGGCGTTAGCATGAATTTTGGAACTCGGCCGATCGGGTGAAACTTTAAGTGTAGTTACGGTTCAAAACTTTCATGAAGATGAGTAAACAGATTTACAAATAAATGATAAAATGAGAGCTTCTGTAAACCAAAAAAAAAACCAAGGAATTCAGCAGGGTGTCAAGAGAGATTTGTCCCACGTGTTTTAAATGTGATATACATCGCACGCCGTTTTATCAAGTAAGAAAAACTAAACAAAAACAATACTAGGATACCTTTTCTGCGTTCGACTTTAATGGCCGCTTTTAAACTATGCAAACTCGATTTATCGTCAAAAAAGCCAGTACCCTGAACTAGAGATAGTATCTACCACGGCGTTTTTTTTTTCTTTTTAAGTTTTGAACGTCGTGTCTCTCGCTTAAAAAGATTTGCAAAGATGTCGACACTGTGGCAACCGACCCGTGGAGCATAAATCTACCCTGGCACAAACTGGCTCCAAATGTCAATGAATAGCCGCACACGTCTGACTCTTAAATCTGAGCGAAACAAGCGGTTAGCTCCTCAATGTATAAAAGCTGTCATTTTCTTTTAGATGTTAGTGACAACGCCGTCATAGGGATTCATCTTTATTCTCGTTAAAGATTAAATTAATTTGTCCATCTTCCCACTATGTGCATGCCATAATTTGCTGAAAAACTTTTTTTTTTTACCTGTGGCACTCTCGCTCTCCAGACCTAGTTCTTCTTTCAATTGCGAAACTTTATCCTCAGCCATAACTAAGAATAAAAACAGAACCAAACCAATTTCCTTCGTGTCATAAACATTTGTTTGAAAAACGATTCTGAATGCAAAGGTAAAACAGGTAAACATATTACAGTCTAAAAAATTGTAGAGAAAAATTGGAATGTATCCTATATTTTATATAAATTTTTTAATCTACTAGGAAAATAAGAAAGAAAGATAACAAAACACCGTACACGTTGTTGGACCGACTGCGGTTGAATATGAAATAGAAATAAACGTTATAAGTTTTCTAGCTTCAGAATGATGAATCTCCGAGTTTCAACAGTTTCCCACAGTAGCGCTCTTACTTGGGATCGTCATGATCCCCATGGCGAGTAGAATAAAGAAAAAAACTAAAATCAGTCCACTAAGTTTGCAGGGATAGTCGTCATTTTTTTGATTTGCGTTCAAATATATTTAACGTACATTTGTGTAAGATGACGCTTAAAACAATGCACCACAACTGAATTCTTACCTCAATCTCAAAGATAAATTCTTGAAAAAATGTTTCCGCGATCAAACTTTCTCGAGCTCTTGACTCTAGATGAAAACCGTGATTGTCTCCAAAATGAACATGTAACATGTACAGTGTTCTTGTACAGACAGGAAGTCGTAGGGAGGTTGTAGGTAATTTTAAGGAAAAAAAACTGGAAACGGAAACCAGAACTTTACGTTTCATTTTCGTACGTCATAATTTTATTACGGTGCTGGGTAATTTTTAGCATTATTATCTAAAGCTTGACTGAATCGAAAACTGTTGCGAACGACATCATGAGCGCTGCTGCTCTCAAATCATAAATGAAACCATCATCCAATGATATAGAATGATTTAATGAAAAAACTGATCGGCAGAGAATGCTTATGTTTGCTTTCAAGACGTGAAAGCACAATTATCCGGAAAGGACTTCAACTCGGTTGATCAACACGAGAGAGATGCGCAGCAGTAGTGTGGTGAATTTTACAGAAGACACTGTTAAATTCGACTCCTCTGCTTCTTTTGCTAGAGCTACCTGTTACCTACTAAATTTCCCTTCATACCCCCCCTGACATCAGAACTCATAAACTCCACAATGTTCTGTATACATTTCCTATAAATGACAAGGAGAATTTGTGTATCGATCAAGAGCCTCTTTAGTCGGCAATCATTTCCTTAATTCTCGCTTTCAATTTTCTTCTGTAATCCCATGTCACTACTAAATATAATTACAGATTATATGAAGCCCTTGCCCTCATACTATTTTTGATAGGCATGGTTCGAAAAGAGAATTTATTATTTACGCTGGCCCTCCCACAGAGAAATAAAAAAAAGTGGGATGCCAACACCAGCTTCTTCCGAGCAACAAGAAAGCCTTAAGCCTCGCAAGAATTCGAAAAGCACCAACGATAGAACTAAAGCGAACAGCAGATCAAATTTGTTCACATTCCTCTGCAGGAAAGATGAACGCGTGACTAAAATTTGCTTTGCCCTCAGCATAAGCGGGCTTCGTAGCTCAGTTGATATTAGCGTCCAACTAGTGCCTAGAAGGACTGAAGTACCACACCTTATGCCCCGGGCATCGAATGCCCCCTTGCATCATAAGACGGCTGCATGTTGACAAGTATTTTGACTTCATAATGGCCTCAGTTTCAACATGCGTTTATTACATTGCGAGAACCACTTTGCATGTGATCCACCCAAGATCACATGCATGCTTTACTATAATGTTTATACTCACTTTAGAAACTAAAATACCCTACACATCTTAAAAACGATAGCAGAACTGATAAGTATTGGTGCGGTTGCGGTAATGGTATGGCCAACTGACTTGATGACTTAAACTGGCCACCTTAGAGAGTTTCTAAGCTTACGTTTCGAGCGTTACCCTTCTATTCGCTCTGACGAGGGGCTAACGCTAGAAATGTCAGCCATAGAAACTATTTACGTTGGCCAATTTACAAAATCAACTCAGCTGATATAAACAAACTCTCTCCAATGGCGTTTTCAAACGTTCTCGAGAATTTATACAACAGCAAAAGCTGCAAACAGATTAAGGAGCCTTTGCTTAAATGTGCTGTAAAGTGTTACTTCTACTCAATATTTATCTAAGTTTCCATTAGACTGTTAAATATGTTGTTTCTTGTATGTGGCGTGTTTTCACAGATGTTTAATATATATTACAAGCTCTTTACGACTGTGATAGATTAATTGAATTCGCGCGAACTGGACACAGGCTGAATTAACAATCGATTACATGTTTAAGATATTGTACGTTGTACTTTTAAGAACTGTAGAGGAAGCTCATAAAAGTAGTGTTGCTTTTGTAAGCATAACCAAACTTAAAACTCTTTTATGTTTCATCAACGGCAACTTATGGATTCTAAGCAATGACTCATAGTCTTAAGCCCTCCCCGCCATTTTCTCTTAAAAAATAATAAGAATGCGCTAAACGACAATTTAACGTTTTCAATAAGAGGTCGGTTAATGTTTCTACAGAGGGCATACATCTTCATTTCCTTTTGAAAAGTTTCTTAAAGCCTTGGAACTCTTTCATGTCTGTTATAAGATTGACATGATCCAAGCATTTTTACTGAAAAGCCTGTCAAACAGGTTCTCAATAGCATCGTGCGAAATCTGCGATCACGTGACAAAAACGTATAAAGATGACTGACCCGGAAATCTGTAGTTTTACTCAGTTAAGACTGAGTCAATTTCGATCCTCAAGGTTCCGCCATTTAATTTCGATTAGTTTCAGGTCCTCAAAATGAAAACCGTAGCTGTCCTGATGCTGTTTTTTTTCGTTGTCTTTGGTAAGTTGTTCATATAAAGCTTAAAAGAGATTACTTTTCGTTTCGGAACCAGAAACGCTCTAAAGCAAGTTGTTAATCCTTTAACGTCCATGAGTGAACAGGACAAAAGTTATCCTTAAAATAAAGGAAAACATCAATTAGGAGATTATTAGTTGATCCAATGCCAGATTCCCCAAACTAACTAAGAATTGTATGGCAGAAGGTAAGGAGAATTACTAAACATGATCTTAGGCCTAAAAGAGTTTAAAAGTATCAGGTTAGAGCGGTAATTATCGATAAGGCTAAGCGGTGCGGTGTTACTAAAATGTCCTGGTGTAATTCAATTTGATTCCCTTCAATTTCTTTGCTTACAAAAATAAGCACAAACAAACAAACGCGGTATCGATACTAACTGGACGAAAAAGAGGAGAAACTATTTTGTGAAAAGGAAAGATATAGATGATTTAACCGTGAGTGATGGTTTGCGTAGAAATTTTATTCACACACCCATACCAAAACGAAAATTTAAGCGGTCTGTTTTGATTTTCAATTGCTAAAGGGATGATTAAGGTTGGAGTAAACCGACGGATGCAACACAGTTAGTAATCTCAGCTTAAATAACGATATTCTTGATTTAGATAAGATAAAGGTGTATGGTGTAAAACTCTTCTTAGTTGGAAGTCAAACTTATTATCTTTCTTAGTCTTGCTCCATTTTGCCGAAGTATTCAGCGTGCGACACTTTGGTAAGTCTAGAACTTTGACATTTGCGAGAATATCGCCTTTTTTCTTAAGCTCCTTAACCTGAAGCTGTTTTCTTTTCATTCCCAGGAAAAGCCCCATTGTAACTGTGCACCGAGCTTAGCCTGCAAGGAAACACGGGAAATTGACATAGGAGAACAAACAGCTGAAGTGAAGCAATGCATGCCGATCAATGAGCCCATCGTCGTCGAAAAACTAACAGAAATTGATGTCGGTGAAACTTTGGACCCTGGAAGTGCAGTACTGGACCCGGCATCAAGATTTTATCCTGGCAAGGTGAGGAAACTGACAATTCAAACAACAAACATATGAAATACATATATATGAACTGCGTTTATGAAACGTATATGTGCACGATCCTTCGCAGTAAAGCACTATTTAAGCAATAGTGAAAATCAGACCTGAAAAAAATTCAGGCCTGTAGGGGATTCGAACCACTGACCTCTGCGATACTAGTGCAGCGCTCTACCAATTGAGCTAACAAGCCAACTGGGAGCAGGCCATCAAATTAATTTGACATAAACCCGTAGATGATAAGTCACTAAGGTCAGTGGTTCGAATCCCGTACAGGCCTGAATTTTTTTCAGGTCTGATTTTCACTATTGCTTAAATAGTGCTTTACTGCGAAGGATCGTGCACATATACGAAACTGATAATGAAAAAAAAAAGAAAAAGAAAAGAAAAAGCAGAAAATAATTGTGTATTTTGTTCTTGCAAGGTTTTCTTTCTTATTTCTATTGGAGCAGAAACTGTCAGAACTTAAGTAAAAATTTAAATTATATTTTCCTCGCAGCGTTTAAAATAACTTATAGTCGAGAGAAATCGTGTTACAACGGTTCTAGCAAAACTCTGTTTTACCTTATAATAAGAATTGTTTTCCTTTTCTTTTGGAAGCATCAGAAATTATGCTGTTTCTTTGAACGAGGAAAAATCCCTATCATGAAATCTTGCCTTTGTTTAACTTTGATTTCAGAAATGCACGACGGCAGCCGACTGTTTTTGGCCAAACACCTGGTGTCTGTTTAGCAAGCGATGTAGCCTGAAGTTGCTGAAATACTTCACTTGTTACCTCAGGGTAAGTGCAATAACTGTAAATAGTTAAATTTTAATTAACTTTTGAAAGAATCGTGGATCATTTTGGTTTTGTTCGACATCACTCTGTGATTGGTTTAGAAAGTTTGCGTCTTTTTTTCAACCAACCAGGTTCAAAATGAAAACCAATCGCGACTGGTCCCGCGTTTTAAGTTGTTCAGGGGGTTTCGGTGTTCACTTTGAGTTCCTATTGGCCCCTTGTAATATTTCTTTAGTTCTGATTGGCTGTTTTGACTACATAAACTTTTGATCTTTACAACATGTAATCGAGAAGCGCTCTTGGATGGTAGGCGGGTTTCCTTTGATGCTGATGCCTCTTCCCCAGTCTTTCATAAGTTTGTCTCGGTCGAATCACGCGATCTGAGAACAAACTGAGGTCTGAGAATAGACTGGTTTGGGGGTGTAAAAATCGGAAGGGAACAGTGAGGGTCCAAAATAAGAAAGTGGAATTTAGAGTGCCCAGGGCCCACCCCCTGAGGAGTGTTTGTCTACTCCTTAAAGATTGAACAACAACAAACATATGAAACATATGAGTGAACTGCGGTTATGAGACGTATATAAGAACGATCCTTCGCAGTAAAGCACTATTTGAGCAATAGTGGAAATCAGACCTGAAAAAAAGTGGAATTTAGAGTGCCCAGGGCCCACCCCCTGAGGAGTGTTTGTCTACTCCTTAAAGATTGAACAACAACAAACATATGAAACATATGAGTGAACTGCGGTTATGAGACGTATATAAGAACGATCCTTCGCAGTAAAGCACTATTTGAGCAATAGTGGAAATCAGACCTGAAAAAAATTTCAGGCCTGTACGGGATTCGAACCACTGACCTCTGCGATACTAGTGCAGCGCTCTACCAATTGAAAGCCTGAAATTGAAGGCCTGAAATTTTTTTCAGGTCTGATTTCCACTATTGCTCAAATAGTGCTTTACTACGAAGGATCGTTCTTATATACGTCTCATAACCGCAGTTCACTCATATGTTTCATATGTTTGTTGTTGTTCGATTTATCATCTACGGGTTTATATCGAATTAATTTGATGGCCTGCTCCCAGTTGGCTTGTTAGCTCAATTGGTAGAGCGCTGCACTAGTATCGCAGAGGTCAGTGGTTCGAATCCCGTACAGGCCTGAAATTTTTTTCAGGTCTGATTTCCACTATTGCTCAAATAGTGCTTTACTGCGAAGGATCGTTCTTATATACGTCCTTAAAGATTGTTCCTTCTTCTACAGCTAAAAATTGTTCCAACTTCCATAGCTAAGTCGAGCCACCAAAACGAGTCAATGTTGTTTGGGACGCTCTGAAAGGGTAAATACATAGGTAGGCTTTGTGAAATGGAAACTATAGAGCGGTAAAAATGGGGTTTCAAAAGTTAGAATAGACCACCGAAATCTCACTGGAAAGTAAACAGGCATTCACGCTCCCCCGAGTCCCACCCCCCTGAGGACTCTTCGTTTATTCCGCTACTGTAATGAACCCGATCTAATTTCCTAACCAGACATTATTTCTTTATTCAACTTTTAGAGCGTGCATAAGTGCGGCTGTCAGGAACATTTGGTTTGTAAAACCACGACTCACGTGACACTTCCGATCGTGAAGATTCCCTTTCCCATAAGGCAGTGCGTGCCGAAAGACGAAGCAGAATCTTCTTCGTAAGATTCCTAGTAATCATTGTAACATGAAATAAAATCTAACGGTTTCACTTGGTCTTGTGACTAAGAATCAATGTTTTGTATAGTTCTTCGCAGTCTATTTCACGTCACCAGCACGCTAACTGCACTTTCCTTGCGCTTTTCTCGCATTTAAGCAGCAGATTGCCCCAGGCTAATAGTGGTTTTCCCTTGCGGTTACCGAACTTTTACTGCTCTTTTCCCGTAAGTTATCCGCATTTTATCCGGAGTCTTATCCGGCAGTTTTTCCCAGCAATTTACTTGCGCTTGCCTCGCAGTTTCCCCGCCCATCCCACGTACTTTCTTACACCTGGCAATAAAGAGAAAAATATAAGCCTCTTGAGCAGGCGATCACGTTCAAAATGACAATATCCGCGGAGAGTGTTCGAAATTGAAGCTGCAATATAAAGAATGGCCTTATTGTGACTCGATGATGGTTTCCAAGGGAAAAAAAAGTGAAATTTGGGGAGTGAAACTACGAAAATTCGTCGTGGGAATGATAATTGATTTTGAATTTTTCAAAATAGAGATAAATATTAGATTTATCGTCTCTCCAACCGGTACTACAGACATATAAGCCTGAGTGACAATGCATTTTATTTCCTTCGCATACACAAAATTCCATATTACAAAAATATATAGGAAAAAATATCTCTATTCTTAACTTGAGACACTTTTCTTAGTTAAATTTTCTTATAGTGCCTCAACAACTTCCAATTCTTTACAATAGCTCATGAACACATCTCCGCATCTTTCGAAGCATGAAAAACTTCAATTAGTTACCACATCTCTCATTTAATAAGTGTGCTGATTGTTCAAATTAACGGGCCGTTTTACCCTGTGTTTTGTGAATCCAGAGATATCTTAGTAACCTCGTTTTCCAGGTTAGTATTAAATGTTATGCCTTTTTCGTTCGTTTTCTCCGCTCGAAAAAAAAACTCGGTCTATAACTTACAGTACGGACATCGAACTCGGTTAGTAAGTGGTATTTCAGTTTCTCTATTTCACAAAATAAGCGGCCTAGATTTAAGTACCGGTATTTATTCATTTACACACACGTGAATGTTAATGAAACTAACACCGCGTCTTTGATTTTCAGTTTTATATTATAAGTGATATTAATCGGAGACACTTTGTGAGGGTTACAAGTAATGCTTTGTAGGGATCAAGAAAGACCTAACCATATTTAGCAAATCAATCTTGCCTTTCATTACCCTACCAGCTGTTGAAAGTATCCCATAATATTCTTTGACTTCATTATGTCTCGTATGTCTCTGACTCGTAATTTTGAAGAAAATTCTGAACGTGAAATAAAATTATTGAAAATTGCAACCTTGTCAGGAGAACGGATTTTTCTCAATTCCTCGAATATTTTGAAGCTATTAATATAATAAGGCTCAAATAACCGTGACCTCTACAGTCTCACTGCTTTCCTGATTTTCCGGACTTTTTTCGTCAATTTCCTCAGCTTTCATTGCACGAGCCAGAAGTTCCATCCACCTGATAAGAAATAAAAACTCTCCTTACAGTTTTCCGCTTATTTCTTTGGATTAAGGTGCGGAGAATCTGACAAAATTCAGCCCTGATTGTCAGCAGTCTTCTCCTGGAACAGTTTTCTCTATCTACCCCCTGCCATGGTATGAGAAATCATTCTTCAATGCGCTCTTCAGTGTAGTTATACTAAACCACACCACTCGAGATCACACCAGTTTCTGTATCAAAGAGTAACAAGTCGCAATGGCAACCCCACCTCCACCCACCCCAAGACGGGTTTCTAGTCTGTCAAGTCATCCCCTTTTCATCCCCTTCCGTCCCTACCCCTCCCCCCCCATTTCGCCAGGTTTTCTGACAACGTGCTGGTCTTTATTGGGGTGGACAGAGGAACTTAATACTTAAATTCCCCGGAGGCGATTCACAACTATCTTCTCCCTAAAATATCCAACACTATCCAGCAAACATTTAGTGAGAATTCTCAAACTTATCAGGTAGAAGTAATCATCTTGACTTGTCACCGAATTCCCGTAACTAAATTACAAGGAAATGTGTAGCAGCTGGAGGGGACAATTAACAATCAGATCTTGGGAGTTAAAACCCAGACATCGCGATTTGAATTCTAGCGTGGAGACTAAAACATAGGTAAACACATCACATCAAAACGATCTCGGATTCACTGATAAATCGTCTATAGAAACGTATACTGATTAATAAGGAGAGTTCGAAATTTCGTCGGTTATTACCTTTGCATGCTCTCCTCATTTTCGGCCTCGAAAAAATACACCCGAAGGTTTTTGTGATGTACTTTAAACACATTCTTGCGGCGGTCCACCTCGTCTGCCTAGAAAGGAAAATGTAAAAAGATACACAAAAATCCTTTTGTAATGATGCGTATAAAATTATTTTACAAAAGAACACTACAATGCGACAGTCTTCCATCGTAAAACAGCGCATGCTTAGAAAACAGAGGCATTAGTTGTTGCAACGAAACAAACTTTGCCATCTACTGACAGGCTTTGCAAGAATATCGCTTTATCAGAAAAGTAGGCATACAAAGGTTAAAATCTTATTAAAAACCGTGCAAGGTTGTGGCTCGAAAAGAGAAACACTACACTGTTTACACGGTTTACATACATTTTATGCTTCGCTAAAAACTTGTAGTAAAAATTTCGTAACGTAATAAGTCATCGCAGAGAATCAAAAACACTTTGCTAATCGATTGTGCATCGTAAAATCAGCACTCAAGTGATCAGAATGGCCAATGAGAATAAAGGAAGAAATTACGAGGAGCCAATCAGAACTCAAAGAAACAACAGGCCAAGGGCCTGAAGCGCGGGAAAACGCGGTTGACGCGCTTTCAAGAAGGGATATTTTCATGCAGGGGTTCATCTCCCAAGAATTACACGATGCTGTCAACAGAACTTACCAGAGATGGTTTGTCTGCATTGTGACCAGGGAGGGGGAGGTTAAACTCTGCTTTTGTGTCCTGCATCAAAGAAACACAAATGCCCTCAATGAACTCCACCAAAGACTAAGAGCACAACACTTTTAACAACACGAGAATCGCTAGGACCGCTGGAAGAAGCTTGAACAATCTTTGCGAACGCACGAAAAGAGAAATCAAGCGACCGCAGAAATAAGTTTGATTGTTGCAATCGCAACAAGCGCTGTCGTTTTTTCTTTTTTTTTCAGCCTACTTAGTGAAATAGTTTCCAGTTTCCAACCTAAAAAAATTCAACGAATTTACGATTCAAAATAGGTTTAGCTTGTCTTGGTAAATTTCTTTCTCTTTAACGTCGACAGAAACGTCACGATTCTCCAGCTGAAGTAATGCAATCATTGGTTAAGAAACACTTCCTGTCAGTCTTCGATAAAGTCAAAAGTACCTCAAGATGTTGCCAGCCAATACTGGAAAACTGTTGTTACTAGTATTGCCACAATGTAAGTACTAATACTGACTCTGAAGTGATCAATATGGTACTGATACTAATAATGCCTTTACCTTCTTGGCCTTGTACCGCAACAACACAAAGTCACTCGAAAGCACAAACCATCTCTTCTGCCAGCTTTTATCTCCTTTGGCCTTGAAATTCAAGTATCCACTATGCCAGATCTTTGATTCCTGGCCGATTTTCAACACACTCTGACCCTTCCCTTCCACTTCCTTGACCGTTTCCTCGCTGGAGCCCTTCACAAGAACCCTGTGACAAATTTCGCAAACCTTCTCCAGTTTCCCATTCTTGTACTCCAGCGGTGCTTTGAAGCCAGAACACTGTCCGCACACCACCCTCCCACAGGCGCGACAGTGGTGTCTCCGACGAAACTTCGTAAACAGGACGTCACAAAGCATGCACATGCTCACTGCTTCGTCTCGTACCCAGGCTGGCGCTTTCTTTCCCAGGTCTCCCTCTTCCATGACTTCAAGCTTAGTCCCTCTTCGATAGCTCTCTCTTTTCGTTGTCAGTTCGTTTACGGTCTCTTTAAGTTTATTCACCCAAGCTTCTTTCTCCTCGGCGGACGTTGCGTTGAAATCCATGACTCTTTGTTTGCTTACTATACGAAAGCAATTCTCTATTTCCAGTTCCTCGTCCACGTCGTGTACTTCCATTCCGTACAAGTCCATTTCTACTTTCACTTTGTATTTGTTTGTGCCAGGAAACTTTGCACAGCAAAGGAGAATGTCGTTGAACTGCAAAACAAAGGACATGGTCCAAATTTAGCTTCTACAACCCTTTTTAGAGTAGAGAGAGGCGAAACGTTTGAAGGCGAAACATTACAAGGGCGTTCCAAATATAACCAGTTTCAGGAGCTAGTCCCGAACTGGAACTCTGAACTGCGTGCCCTTCAGACATATACATACATTTATTTGATAAGTAGGTTTCAAAAAATATGTAACTGTACAGCTTATGTGGACCTTAACTACCACTATCTCTAAATAAGGAAAAACAGAAATTTACAGTACAATTGTCATAAAGCTACAAATAATATAAAATACAAGTTGAAAGAGGGACCAAACAATTTAAAAATATCTAAATTCAGGGTTCCTATAACAATTTACAGAGCATTCCTTTTGGATGCTGATGTCCCTGACAGAGGTATTAATAGATTTTATCTTTCTTTGAAAATAGACAGGGTTTTCAAGCTGTTTAATAGTGTCAGGTAAAGGAGGAGACGGGAAATATAGTTCTAAGTTCTCATCCCTGAGAGCGACAAATCACAATGTCTGACATTAGACAAATGGCATCGCAGATACAGAGTATTGTCTTCGTCAGTTTTACGAGCACAGACACATCCCTTACTTACCAACATCAGTGTTCGTTCTTGATGACTGTCTGTCGTCCTGGCCGCAACCTTCCTAACGTCTCCCTCCATCACAAATTCCTGGAACGACAACAATGATGCAAATTTACAAGAGCCACCGAAAACCGATTGGGATAAACCAGTTTCAAACCGGTTGAACAAGATACTCACACGACTAGCAGTTATCAGCGTATGATTATCTCCTATTCGTTCCTGGATTTCCAAAAGAGTCTTGAATCGCTCCTAGTTTTAAAGGAATTACTGTAATTATTAAAATTGTTATCATCATTAATAATATCATTACGGTATATTGAAAAGACATTAATTGTCTAATTTTTTTAAATTTGTGCAAGAGTCACTCATTTTTCAGCATTTTATCCTTTCCCTTTCCTTAAGTTCAATATCTATGAAAAAAAAAAAAAAAAAAAAAAAGAAGCAACGACGATAGTGACTTTAGAAGTGTATAGGGTTACTCTGGGTCCTAACCAATTAGAGACAGCCCTGGACTAGTCAGTTATTTAAAAATTACTCACAACTCCGGGATTTTTAGCGGCCCTAGCACATTCGGTGTAAATGACGTCAGAAGCATACTACTGACTTTTTTTTTTTTTTTAGATTGTAATTAATTTGCTTTTGTCAACTCAGTAGAAATTGTAAATTGGTCACCATAAAAAGAGCTAAAAAGCTGACGTTTCGAGCGTCAGCCCTTCGTCAGAGCGAATGATTCGCTCTGAGGACGGGCTAACGCTTGAAACGTCAGCTTTTTAACATTATCAAGTTACAAGTTAATTCAGTAAAAGAAAGGGAAGGAAAATTTGCCACCTTGTCGACTCGACAAAGAATAGGTTGACACAGGTTTCAAGAAAACAGGAGTTCAAAGAAGTAACTAGTAACAGTTCTATGCCTCAGAACAAATTCTAGATTTAATTTCAAGACTTGCCGTTTTCTTCATGCTGTCATTGGCATGCTGTGCTGAAGCAGAGATGATTTTTAAAGCATCTAAAAAACAAACAAAACAAAACAAAAAAAGCTGATTTTGACAGCACCTCAAAAAAAGAGGGGAGACAGAAAGAGATAAAATTTGGTTGGCTGAACAGTATGGGAAACATGTAAGAAATTAGGAAAAAAAAAAGGGATGTTTCTGCAATGAATCCCACTACATCAAGACACAGGCTAAAACGTCAGTCGCCGATATCTCTCTGAAACTTGTTACGATATGCATGTTAGCACAGGCAGCCCACCCTCGATATACGATTACACACGTTTCCATTTTGTAACAACAGAAATATCAGGGCTGAAGAAAGAGGTCCGCTATTTTTAATGTAAATCTTGGATAATGTTTGGTTTCTTATTGCAATCATATTTCCCATAAAATCCTTATATTTTTCTATTGCTGTGTAATAATATAGTACAATATAGTACAAAGGCCGAAAGTTTCTAAAGAAACTGTGGTGCTGCGTCGATAGGGGTAACAAGGTAATTTGGTTATATCAACTAAGTTGAAATTGTAAATTGGCCACCCTAACGAATAAAAAAGCTGACGTTTCGAGCGTTAGCCCGTTAGCTCTGACGAAAGGGCTAACGCTCGAAACGTCAGCTTTTTTATTCGATACGGTGGCCAATTTACAATTTCAACTTAGTTGATATAACCAAATAACAATATAGTACCGACTGATTTACTGAGCTTTGGCTTGGGCCACCTGTGAAACCTCCTCCTTCTGATCCCCGTACGGAGGGGGAGGTTGGGCTGGGGGTACCCCGGCATCAAGGCTAAAGCAAAGGGGGAATTAGCCTTACATCTTTCCGTCATGAGAGGATGTGGGTGTTACGAAACAAGAAAAAAGGGTCAGCATACCTGAAGTGTTCTTCAAGTCTCGAGAATCCTCTGGTAGCTTTGCGACATAGTCTGAACAAAGCAATGAGTAAAAATATTAACAAAGTACAGGGACAGACAATTCCCTTTTCAGGTGAGACTTAACCTACAGATCTGAAAAACGTTTGCCCATGTCGGGAACTTTCGCGGGCGCATACATGAAACCATGGCAACACTATACTAAAAAACTAAGGAACTTTCTTTTTACACAGGTAAGCAAAGAGGTAAAGATTGAAACTTTCGCCAAAGATCGTCCATCACCAGGGGCACAAAATATCTTTCGCACCTGACCAGGTTTCATCCTTGCACTCTTGCCGAAATTTAGCCGCTTATACACTGTTGTATTTCAGTCGCGCAAATGTACTCACGTACGTTAGTCAAAAAGTATGTCGATATGTGAGCGAGAGGTTTCAGACGGAAAAGAGTTATTCCCACTCGCGGCTTTACCTCTCAGTGTTTCAAACCGCGCACAAAACCGCCAGCTACACAGGGAAAGCGCATTTCAGACAACAGAGATGAAAACGGCCCATCACATCGAAAGGAATTTTCAAAGTAAAAATAGCAACCTGCATAAAGCGCGGGAAAAAACGACTAATCGAGCCGCGGTTGGCTTCAGTGTTGCATCTGATTGGTCGAGAGGGCGGTGTGAGTTTTCTGGACGAATCACAGAGCCTTAAAACCAATGTAATACCGGATTATTTTCGACATTCAATTAAAATGTGTCCTCAGTTAGCTACTAGCAATCTCAAGCACTAATTTTACCTTTTAATAGCAGTTTGTATCTCGGCACCCTCTGCACTGGTTCCAACATGTGATGTTGAAGAGTTAAATGCTCACATTCCTCAGTTTTCTAAGAGGACGTAAAAATACAGATACCCAGATCTACGATATGAATCATAACTCTCCCTTTAGACTCCCACACATTTTTCTGTTAATTAGTGAAGAAAAATTAGTGTTACATCAAGATAGACTTGTTTCCGGTTGTCACCCTTAACCGCTCGGGAACAGAGCAGTCAAACACCCCGCACAAGTGAATGTTGTAAGAGCGAGGAGGCATGCTTATAGACCGTCAGAACCAAGTGTTCTCACGGGATGTCAGAACCAACTACACAAGCCACTAAGCCACAGCATTATCAAATCAAATTTTTTGATAAAGCTTAAAAGAATGGGAAATCAACAGAATGTCCGTAATCAAGTTAGCTTTGTGTGAGATTAGTCTCAAGTTTTCCCTTCTCCCTAACTCTCGATTTTACAGATGTTTAGGCGTGGCTCGACACTAACGGTAGCCCACTAGCCACAAACTAGTAGAAATTCAGTTTTGGCTGGTGGCTTTCAATTTCCACGAGCCAGTTTGGCTAGTAAACAGACTGAAATTGTCGTAACATCTAAAAACATCAAAGATGTCACTAGCCACTAAGCTGGTAAGTGGAAAAGTTAGGGTCGAGCCACGTTAGGAACTTGTCTATTTTCTCCTGAAGTATTACGTGACAGCAGTTGTTTCTCTAAGGTTTTTCTATAAAAATTTTCCGTGGGAAATTGCCGCGCGGGTTGAAGCAAAGAGTGATCCCTCTGCGCATGCCAGACGTTTCGCCGCTGTTCAGCCCAGGCAGAAGTGACAACCGGAAAAACGTCTGTATTCGCCGGCTCCTGAGCAATTCATCAAAAACTTAAGGTGAAGTTTTACATGTACTTCCATTTGGGAGGTACAGAATTAAATTATTCTTATAATTCCATGGCAGCAAAAAACGACATTAATCGTTGCACTTGACTTGATTGTTGTGGCTTACTTTCACGAGACATAATGGCAAAGTAAAATATTTTTGCCAACGTGTTGTAAAACAAAAATCGATGAGAACTAGAAGTCAAAAAAAAAAAAAAAAACAAAACAAAAACAAAACAAACTGCCTGAAACGCGGAACAACGCGAGCGACCAGGTTTTAGTTTTGAATCTAATTGGTTAAGAAAGTGGCGCAAGTTTTCTGGACCAATCACAGAGAAAAATAAAGCAAAACCAAAGTAGTCTCGGGTCATTTTGGACGCTCAATTGAAAATTGCTCTAATTGTATAACCTACTTGGATGTCCTAAATCAGAGTCGCCATTAAGTTGGTGACTTCTTAATCCAAGATGCTAAAGTTTCTGTTGCTTTGTCAAAGTTTCCAACATATAGTATATACATCTAAAGAAGCACAAAATGACGAAAACACCATTATTTGAATCAATAAGGCTTGGGAAAAACGAATCAAATGATAGTTTTAAATGATGGTCAAAAGAAACAAAATGACCTATACGAATTAAAATTATCAATTTTTTGCAACCTGTACAAGATATTCACTATAATTCAAGGCAACCACAGGACCCAAAGCTATGATCTAAACCCTAACATCAGTATGCATATTCTCCATACTGTTCTCTATACATTTCCTAAGATGCTGACAAGGAGAATTTGTCAAACAATCAAGAGCCTCTTTAGTTGAAGATATTGTCCATTATTCTTGTAACCTTAATGTGTGATTGGGGGACAATATTTTAAGGAGAATTTAGATGCTGGCCATTCTTAGGTTTCAAAAGGCTAATCTGAGCTGTGAACATGTAGAATGATAGGAGGTAACGTTCACTAGTGGATTCTGAACTCCTCTGAGAACTAATGTGATATAAGAATGTGCCTAGAGGAAATTAACAATGCTTATTTATAGGTGGAATAATTTCAAGAACACTTGCCTTTAGAAATGGAGCCAGCCCTTTTAGAATATCCCCAATTTGGTTGTTGGTGCCCCTGATAAAAATAAATAATTAGTAATAAAACTAGGTCAATAAATGAATGAAAACTTTTAAAACAGAGGATCATGCAAATTCATTAAATACATGTTGAGAACTGATTGACTGACTGACTGACTGATTGATTGTAAATAATTGATTAACTGACTGACAGATTGAATGACTGACTGACTGACTGACTGAGGGGCTTACTGACTGACCAACTGACTAAGTCACTGACTGACTGAATGATCAATGATTGATGGACTAATGAACTGACTGACTGTCTAAATGACTGATTGAATGTCTGGCTGAATGATCAACTGACTGATGAATAAAGGGGTAAGGTTCTAGCTTAAGAGAAACTGGAGGCGCGGTGGCCTCATACACCCTGTGCAGAACGAAAAGAGACTGGGAGAGTTTAACTTGAAAACGAGGCTAGTTGGGCCAAGTAAATAAAAATGGCCGCCTGATGTGAAGAGCACCAGTTTTTGAAAATGCCGCAAAACTGTTGCGTGCCAAACTGTACCAAAAAGAAGTACAGAACCGAAAGTGGAGAGAAAATTTCTTACTTTAAATTTCCGGACGACACTATCCTCAAAAAGTGTTGGCTCCATGCCATTCGTCGAGACGAAGGAAAAGAGTTTAGAGTCAGCGAAAACACGAAGATCTGTTCTCGTCATTTTAAGCCCGAGGACTTGGTTAAACCAAATGTGGAGTGTCTGTGCCTTTTTATGTAACATTCAGGACCCTCTCATTTCCGCTTAACACTGAGTTTGACAGAGCTCTGAGGTACACTACAGAATTTCAGTCAATTTAATAAATGTAAACTTGACGATATCTCTCAGGTTAACTATTTTCTAAACCAACTAAAACTAAGGATGTGATTCGCTTGCTTTCAGTCCCAAACACTTTAAGATGTAAGTTTTACATGTAGTTCCAAAGATCTTAAAATCAAATAATAAAGAGGTACTAAACTTACAAAAGCTTTATCCTCAAAGCTATCTTATTATGCAGACCATATTGGTTTAAACATATCCAGTTAGGTATGAGACACAGTTCTCTTTACTCATGACAAGATTAGATTGTGGTAGTTAACCCTTCTAATGGTTACTGAACTCTACAGAGGCTGGTGCTATAAAATGTTCAAAATAGCTGTTCTTTAGGTCTTCATTCAATACTTCCCAGAATTGAGGATCAATTATGATCCTCTCTATACTTATGCCTTTGTTAGTATAGATAACAAAGTCACACCAACTTGCTCCTGTAATACCTAGTTGACTCTGTATCTGGAAGTAGTACTGGTGCCCCCTTTTCAGCCTTGGCTTTCCATTTAAATTTTCTGCAAAGAAACTTTCATCTGCACATGCTTCTAAGGGACGAACATGAAATTTTGTGTAAGGACATTTAACCTCTACCAACCCAAAAGGCTTGCTACAGCCTCGGTCAATGACCTTGCCATCTGGTGATGCTGCTAAAAAGGGAGGGGCGATACTGACAACAAGACCACTTTTGAACACTGAAACTGGATTCCTTGTTGAAAACATATATTTTTTATACTCCTTTAAGGCTACAGGCTCGTAGGTTTTCCCATGTGCAGTTTGTTTGGCAGTAAATGGTTGGGGATGAAGCAAATTGTTTACTAGAGTGTCATGATTCCTTTGCCTTTTTACAATTGTGTGGAAATTAGATGCTGTATACCGAAATTTTCTTTCTGCCTGCCATTCTTCTGATGCTACTTGTTCAATTGTTTTCTTGTCGATGGTATTAAGCTTTACCTCATCAACAATCAAATGTCCCAGGAGTGCTTCCTGGCTGCTTCTTAAATCATCTGGCTTTTCATATGGCTCAGATTGTTGCAAAGGAAATGGAGGATATACAGAAATAGCATTTTGTTCATTATGACAGTCCACTCTTGGCATTGAGTCAGTATTACAGAAAACTTGAAAATTACACTCTGTGAACTGTAACTGGTATAGGAGCCACTTGGAAATTTTCCAAATTTTGTTTCCTGTAAGTTGGTACAACCAGTAGGCATAATTTGAGACAGGGCAAACTTAGGGTTGATCTTTTGATGTTTGTGTTTTAACAAAGCCTCATCAGATGCCTGTGTACCCAAATTTTTCTTAGCTTCATACAACAAACACCTTACTCCACTATCAGGGTTATATTCTGCATCTAAATTCACCTTTTTTTACCTCAAGTTCCATGACAGGTTGGGGCTTGATTTTATCCCCTCTTACAGGCCTGTGCCATAGTTGTAAACTTGAAGTGCAAGCCTTAGCTTGTGTCATATCAGAGTCATTTTCCAAGTCCTTGATATCTTGACAACAATACAAGCTGAACTTACAGAGTTTCATCATAACAGCCAGCAAATGATTGCAAAAACCAACAGTTCCTGCTACACATGTACATGAGGCATATTTAACAGCTCCAGTTACTAAACAAAGTGCAACTTGTAATTTATGGGGTGGCTCAATTTTTTTGAAATAATTTGGATATGTCAAAAAAGTTGAAATGGTAAATTGGCCACCATAATGATTACAAAAGCTGACGTTTCGAGCGTTAGCCCTTCGTCGGAGCTCCGACGAAGGGCTAACGCTCGAAACGTCAGCTTTTGTAATCATTACAGTGGCCAATTTACCATTTCAACTTTGATGATATATCCAAATTATTTCGTTACTCCCACCGACGCAGCCCCAAACAGTTTCTTTTAAAACTATCAGTTGTCACTTGCGCAAGTTAAGTCCTTCAGATATTCATCAACAAGAAATGTTTTTGCTTTTTTCATGCTTATTGGAACCGCATGGTTCTGTTTATTTTTGTCCAAGTTTTTTCCAGATTTAGAAATATGTAAATCCATCTCTGCCTTTGTGAATAATGGCATGTGTTGCAAATTTGTAGACCATCCAGCTGATGGAAATTTAACAGTTCTTTCCTCAGACATCGCATCACTTTGACCGAGTTGTTCTTGTCTCTCCTTCCGACGTGTGTATAACAGATTTTTATTGGGATCCACAACATCTTTATCACGACCAGACGCAACATATTCAAGAACTCTTTAAAATGAAAAGTTGAAAAACTATTAATCATTTCATCAACATTTCATTTAGAAAAGTAATTCCTAAAATCCTTTGATCTTCTTGTACGATATTAAAATCTGTTTAATTCTAAGAAGTATCGCGCACGACAGACAAATACTGTACTTGCCTTTTCGCCAATTGTGCCTTTGTTTTTAACCCCTTTGCTGGATCGCCACGACATTTTAACCAAAAACGAAGTTCATCTGATTTTAGAGCAGTCGGATTTCTTCCTTGAAACGATGCTCCTGGGATATCTTCCTCCGTAAGAATCTGAGAAAGACGGCTACTTACAGAGTCACGAGCGGCCATATTTTTAACACGAGCTAACAAGGCCCAACTAACCTCGTTTTCACGTTTATCGCTCCCAGTCTCTTCTCGTTATGCATAGGGTGTATGGTTAGTGTGCTTTACTCCAGATTGAGTGGTCCGGGTTTGAGCCCTAGTGGGGAACTTTGTGTTGTGTTCTTAGAGAATAAATGGGTACCAGTGAATTTAACACTGGGGGTAACCCTGCAATGGACTAGCATCCCATCCAGGGGGGAGTAGAAATACTCCTAGTCGCTTCATGCTACAGAAACTGGATTTAAATGCTGGCCAGATGGGCCATTTGGTTCGTAAACAGGCTTTACCTTTTACCTAAGAGAGACTGTGATGCTGGGTCCATGGGAAGGTATAACAAGACAATTTGGTGTTATCAGCTCAGCTGAGAATGTAGATTGGCCACCATAAAGAGATTCTACAGGTGACATTTTCAGCATCAGTTTATCCAAAGGAAGAGCTGAACACACTTGAAATACTCTTCCCAGAGCCCTTCTCTATGACCAAGGGCTAATGCTCAACATGTCAGAAACCCCTTACTGTGGTCAATCTACCAAGACTGACCAACTCATTACACCCTTGAAGTTGGGAGCACTCTTTCTATTGATGGGAAAGAAACACTACATTTCAATTCCAAAAATGAAACTGGATGAAGGTTTACTGTCTCTGGCTTCATTAAATATTTATTAGATATGTATTAATTTCTTAACTTTGATGGAAAACATCTAGTAACCAAAAAGTAAACATAATTATACCATTCTTTCATCCTCACCTCCAACTTAGGCAATAAGAAATCTCTGTGCAGTTGGTGAATAGCTTGAATGTTGGAGAAAATGTCATTGAGAACCTCCTGAGGTAAAAGCCCCTTTGAACAGCACCGGTTATTAATTTGATGGTAAAAAACCTATACATGACATGAAACATATAAATAAATAAATGTCAAATATAGACCACTTTCATAAATGGCTGCTGGATTAATATTCATTTGTTTAAATTTAAATTAGCCCTTCTGGCCTTGTTCTCCAGTACAAAATTCAAAAGAATACATTATCTCAAGCGAGGCCAGAAGGGCTAATTTAAATTTAGACAAAAGAATATTAATCCGCAGCCATTTATGAAAGTGGTGTAAACAGAGCCCTTTTTAAATAACCAAAACCCGGGTGAGCACCAGGGGTAATGAATATGTTTTTAGTAGTTATGGTACTCAATCATCAAATTGTACACAAATAGAATCGTATTGAGTTTTCTTTCAAAGCAATCAAAATCTGAAATCCAATTTCACACTAACCCCGCCCTGGGATTTTAAAGGAAGCCAATTAAAGATCAAAGTCTTCCCCACAGCCATTGTTTGATATTTTCACAGAAAACTTTTTCTCCCTCTCTGTAGGAAAGGAGTTCATTGAATGACAAATTTACAATTGCTCCAATCAAAGTTACGTACATTGAAAATTGTTTCCAGTAAACAAAAGAAATGAACATTACAATTGTACCCTGTTAACAATAGTTGATAAAATACTGCTAACTAATATTTATTAAAATGTTAAAAGTAATGATTAAAGCCAGATCCACAATTGCAGAATAAATTCTCATCAAAAAGTGTTCCATACATAACCACCAAAATGACTGCACTGACACAACATTGACTGTTTATTGTATTTGAAAGATGTAACAAATATATAAGATAAGATTTTAGTGAGAAACCTTGTATCTGGTCAGCCCCCTTTCAAAATTTTCTTGCTAAATTTGATTACAATAAATGCAATAGGAGTGTTTCTCTTCCCTGCCTTTGTTTTTCCTTCATTAGGGAAATTGTGTAGTCCCTGTCTAACAAGTATTGACTTCATTTTTTACGCCTTACCTGATCAAGAAGGTGCAGTCTTCTGACATAACTGTAATAAAATAAATCAATTAAAAACAATTAGTTTTCAAAAAAAAAAAACAAAACAAAACAAACAAAAAAAAAATAAAGCAAATCATTTCAGTAAAATTATCTCAAGATCTGAGACGATCATTTGTGCTGGTAGGGCTCTGAGCTCAACTTTTTTCTGTTTTCAATTGGTGACCCAAATCAATAAATGGTCACTGGAAAGTCATGCAAAAGAGACTCTTAAATTCCATAAATCAAAGAAAGCTGGAAATCAGTTTTGGAGGTTCATACCATTTCTTAAGGCCTGGTTCAAAGGACAAGTAGATTTTTCTAATTAAAAAGTAAAATTGGCCTTGACATTGACCTTGACATGGATATCGACCAAACGTTCTGACCAATCAGAATGTCTGGTTTGTTTCTTTCTTTGCACTGAATTAACCCAATTCTGCACTGATATAACTCTCTTCTGCACTGAATTAACTGAAAACTGGATTCATCTTACCCAATCAGAACTGAGAAATTTTTTCATGTATATTATTAAGATTTAAACAACAAAAGCATGTCTCCAAATTTTTTATTTCTAAATACTTTTTTTTTCCAGAGCGATCTTTGTATGATCAATCCACATTTTTTTTAATCCTATTTCAAAATGTTCTGTACCTTTTCACTGAAATTGAATATGGCAAATCACAGACGCTTTGGTCCCGGGGACGGAGGAACACATTAAATGAGTGAAAAACAAAATTTGCTGGCAAGAGTAGTACATTAATAACCCCATACATTAATTATGCATTCAGTCTTTGTTCAATGATCTGTCCTTTGATAGCTTGCCACATGGTTTAATTTTAGCCAAACTTGCTGCCTATGGTATATCATCCAAAAGTTGTGCATTTATAGGTAATTACTTAACTGATCACTTACAGAGAGAAAAATTAGGCGATCAATTTTCAGATTGGAGTCCTCTTCTTAGAGGAATTCCTCAAGGGTCTGTATTAGGTCCCCTTCTTTTTAATATTTACCAAGATGATTTACTGTTATCTAGTCTTCAGTCCAAAATAAGTTCATTTGCCGATGATAATCAGATCTTTGATATTAATAACGATGTTTCCCTACTACATGGACACCTACAAACTGATCTTGTCACTGCTCATTCTTGGTTTTGCTCTAATGGCCTTGTGATGAATCCTAATAAATGTGCTACCATGTGGGTGGGTAAGAGCAATGACACAACTATACCCTGTTTTTCCATTGGGAGACAGGAGATCAGTTTTGTGGGGGGTGTTAAGCTACTGGGTGTAACCTTGATCATGACTTAAAAGTTTAATGAACATATAAGTAACATAGGATGGAAAGTTAGCAAGCAAATTCAAGTTTTACAAAGACATAAGAAATTAATTAACATCCATGCTAAGGTTAAATTATATATTTGCTTATCTTTTGCCTCATTTAAATTATTGTATGGCATCATTGCGGAAAAGGTAATTCCAACAAATTGGAACAACTTAATGAATGTGCGTTGCGCTTTATTTACAATGATGATAAAAGCTCGTATGAGGAATTATTATTGCGTATTAAGCATCCCACTTTATTTAATAGAAGAATTCATAATATTTTAACATTGGTATTTAAAGCTTTGCATGGGTTGGTTCCAGAATATATTTCTAGGTTATTTACTTTATGCAACTGCAAGATTAATCTGAGGGGAGATAATATTCTTATGGTACCCAGGGTTAATACAACTAGCTATGGCCTCCACTGATTGGCCTATCAGGGTAGTAAGCTATGGAACTCTCTTCCCAATAACATAAGACTGCTACACGAATTGGGTCAATTTAAATCCAAAATTTCTAAATTGAAATTCGACTTGTAGAATAAATTTTGCTTAGTTCTCATCTTGCTTAGAAATTATATTTTAATATCCTTTGCTTTAGAATTATATTTTGTATTTTATATATAGATAGTATTTAGATAGTAATTAGATTAATTTTAAATATTTTGAATTTAGATAATTTAACTTGGAGATATTAGCATGTATTTGCTATCTTAAATTCAAGTATAAATAAAGTTATTGTCATTGTCATTGTCATGAAAACAATAGCAATAACAATAGAACTCCGCAGACACTTGTAGTCTTTGTTCTCAAAATTTGGATTTTTTTTCTAAGTTTTTTTTGAAACAAGGTAAATTCGACACGTTTGTAATCACATTTAGAATTGTGACTGGCTTGTGTCATTCCTCACCTTTGCTGTGTACACAATTCAAGGGGGTTGAGTCTTTGTTTCCTCGACAACTTTTTGCCCCAAATCGTGCATTTGTAGTACGTTCGATTCCTGTCGATTATTTATACATAAAGTGAGTTCACATCAGTATTCATATCAACGTCAGAACGTGGATCCAAGGGTATGCATCGTCCAAAAAGCAGAGCAACGTTCAGTGAAGTAAGGGTGTTCCATAATCTTGCTATCTTGCACGCTTCTCTTGAGACTGCAGTCGGGCAAGCCAGCAAACTCTCTTAACTAACCAATGACAATTCCCAAAATATCCACGTGATCATGCCCGAGATCAGAAACAAAAAAAATTTCAATTAGCGCTCATCTTTAAATGTACTTTTCATCTGCGGACTGCAGTTACGTTGTTATTTCTCTTCTTGACTGATTAGCTTAAAACAACATCCCTAAAAAAGATGGATTTTTACCGTCGTTCGATGGGAAGACGAGAACAGCATGAGTATTTAAGATGAAAAGCAAGTTGTTGGCGCCGTGGAGTTAAAAAGAAGGGACAACAGTTCACATATCGACTACATCGTAGTACAAACAAGTAACAAGGGTCGAGCGGCCATTTATAAAGCTACGATTTTGAAAGTTGGTGGTGAGTATAAATTGCGATATTCAGTACGTGATCAAAACTGAGAATCGACTCGGTCAGTTGCATGCGACAGTTTCTTAAGCTTACGCTTAAAAATGAATCAAATCTATCAGTAAGCTAAAGGTTTCAGGATAATTATTTTATTTTAGTCACGTTCGACAATCTGCGACCCCAGCAAAAAAAGACACAGCTGCTAAGCCAGCAGTTTAGGATAACTTTATTACAACTTGTTGTTACAGTTACAACACGATTCTGATTAAAAAATCAATTATTTAACTGTTATTAAGCCCTAGCTTCACTCCCAAGAGTGTTGGGTCAAAATTGAGTAGAAATCTTTGAATTTCGATTTGCAGTTCTAATCAACAAAAACAAACAGTATACATGAAAATGCTGCTTGGCAGCTTACATTTGAATGCTAACGCACAAGTGTTTTATCCAAAGAAATTACAACCACAAAAAATTGAGTCAAAGCCTGCCTCTCACAGGAAAGGATAAATGCCATTTGTATCATTTTGTGACTGATAGTATTTATTGCAATAAACATAATTCAAGTTAATGTATTTCATGGAAAGGAATCAACAGATTTTATTCACAATTTTTGTCAAACCAAATTGAATGATTGACTAGGACTATTTTAAATAAATAGCTGAAATCGAGGGTAGTTTTTATGAAGTTTTCAAGAAAAGAAAAATAAATTAAATTTCACTGTAATATTACTACACGTTGATGTTAATATACCATAGAATATAAAATGTTTTACATCTAAACCTGGGTTAAACATGTAAATAAATTTCATTTGACTAATTGAATTTTTAGTTGGAAGTTAATGCATGTATTAATTTTATATTTAGTTATCTCAAAGTTTTCCTTAAATTCCCAGTAATTCTTGAACATTCTTAGAAATTCCTGCAAATTCCTCGGAATTTGTGGCAAGTTTTTAGATTTATAGTCTTTCAGGGGAGTGATTGGTGCTCTGAGTTGGAATTCATAGGAATTGCCTAGAAATCCAAGTCCTGTTGGCTATGAACTTGGAATTTCTGGGTATTTCTAGATTTTTAGAACCAGAGGGGTTGCAGTTGGGAATTTCCATTCAGAATTTACCTTGAAAACTCACACCTCTTATTCCTAGACATAAATACTTAGGAATCTGTGGATAATCCTAGGAATTCCAAAATCCATTTTGTAAGGGGGGTTCAAAAGGGGGTTAACATTGATCTAACATAGGTTAACCTTGGTTTTAAATTTCTCTAAACTGACAGAAAAAAATGCAAATGAAACACTCCTTTGCAAAGCTACTAAAAGTAAATTAAAAAATTTATTCTAACTCCAGTGTAGGTTAATTTTGTTTTGAACAACCTGGCCCAACAGGTATTTTAAATCCCAATGCAGACTCTTCTTCCCTTCCCCTAGTGGAGGACATTTCTTTACAGTTGGTGACACAGGTTTTGTTTGTCATCAAATGAAGCAATAGGCTGTATCCTTTTGTTTTTTTGTGATTTTTAAAATTTATCACTTCAATCTCTGTAACAGCCTATTTGGGCCAACAACCCATTATTGAACAAGAATCTACAGTCAGTGATATCAGTAAACAAAATGCAAACAAAAAGGAATCCTCTGATGTGACTGTCAGTCACAGGGAGGCCAATCTTCAACAGAACAACACGATGAAGCACTAGTCCCACCTGCTTCTTTCAATATTGAATCTTCCTTGAACAAGAAGGACTTGATGGATTGTATCAAAGGCACCATATATGGAAATTGTTCTGGGGATGCGATAGGATTTTTAAAGGGTGAACTGCCACATAGAAAATAATTATGCTTGCCAAATTTCCAGAGTCAAATGCATGCAATTTTTCTAACCTTCATTAATAATAATATTATGATAATAATAATAATAATAATAATAATAATAATAATTATAATAATAATAAATGCCTTCATTGCTCATGAGATAAAAATACCTATCTAATGTTACAGGATGAAAGGATTAAAAGTTCAGCTAAATTATAATAAAAAGATTAAAAATGTGAGAAACTAGTTACATATATCTGGCATAAAATATCATAAAAGGTTCTATTTAAAAATTAATCTATTTACAAATGTGTTCTTATAACATTCTGTGTTTATGTTGGGCATTTGGCAGTTTTTACATCTAAGCTTGTTGGTTAAATTGTTTTTTCTTACAGTAAGCTTACCTCAGAGGGTGGTTATCAGGCTGTTTAACTTTTTAAAAAATCACTTTTAATTGTGTTTTCTTGTAGTAATGATCTAGTCAATCTCATTACCCAAATTTCTGAAAATCTTACAAGTTCTGAACACTATCAAAGCTTTTGCAAGGAATCAATCAAATGAAAGTTTCATGCCTTTACGTGGGGCATGGTTACCCATATTGCCTGAGCCAGAGGCTCATGTATGAAATGCAAGACAACAACCCACCCATCCCACCCCAGGGGAGGACATCCATCACACAGTAATCTCGTGCATGGGAAATTAATGTCTCCTACCCCTAACCCTGCAGGAGACACGACCTCCATTTATTCATCCCTATCCGAGAAGCCTAGAATATCTAACCATTTCTAGATGTTATAAAAAGGCAGCATATTCTTCTCAGTTATTTTAAGACCTTGAGTGTTGGTCTGGGCAGGGGAAGCTGTAATTCTTGATGTCATCTTGAAACACAAGGTTAACCTTGTAAGGTCCCTTTTGCTTGCATTAGTCATGCCTCATATGTTAAACATCAGTATGCATATTCTCCATACTGTTTTCTAAAACATTCCCATGATCCTCATGCAGATGAGAATTTGTTAATCAAACTGTTGGGTAGTCCTTTCAGCCTTAAGGCAGCAACTTTTACTTCATTTTACATTGATTAAAATAAATCTCTGATGAAGAAGTAAACAATTACACTATAGAAAAACTGTGGAAGAAATTTTTGTTGCAAAGCAGCCCCTTCCCATTTTTCCTGTGTAAATGCTCAAAGGCTTGTCCAAACTTAAGACATTTTAACTGAATACTGTATTTACCTGTGTATAAATCGACCTTTTATGACCAGAAATATCAGCTCAAAAAATCACCTTTGACTTATACACGGGTCATACACAAAAACCTGACCCAAACAATCCAAGAAATTAGCGTAACAATTCTCAGTGTGGGCATAATCTAACAAAACAACATGGTGTTCACAATAACTTGGTGGCCAACGATAATTTCTTATTTGCTTTCTGCTTTCAAACTAGTGTTAACAGACTTAGTTTCAAAGTATCTTTGATTGCCTCTTCCTCAAGCTCCCAAAGTATGAGAGGTTATAATTGTGAACCTTCACCTCCTCAGACTCCATTACTCAGTAATAAGGCTATATTATTATATGATTCTTACAGATTTACAGTAAGACACACTTTGTAAAGAAAGTAAAGGAGTTTTTCAATGCAAGTCAAGATAGGATACGTTTGGAATATGATATGAAGTTCAAGGATGTTCACTGGTGGAGATGGGACAGTGGAGACTGGACAGATGAGTCAGATCAAATGATTTTGATTTTGTAGTCTCCATCACTTTTTCAATAGCTCATCCTTGAGCTCTACTGCAAAGAGCCCCCTGGCACAAGTAAAGACTTTAAGGCAGTAAGGGCTCTAGATTGACTTGAGGTAAACCATCATAATAGATAAAAATAATATGTGACCTATTTTGAATACTGATTTGGACTAACTTGGCTTTTTGATTTCTTGCAGTTGGTTCCTGTTGATTTTGCCCAAAAAACAATTAGATTTTGGAGCAGAAAGGGTTTTCCAGAGCTAGGTGATAGTGGTGGGATGGGAATTGGCAGCACTGCATAATTATGGTGTTCTGCATCACCCTGACTTTCTTACTGATCCACACAAGGTACAGAGCAATGAGGGCAGTCAGTAGTTTGCCCTGGCCTGCTTAAGTAAATATACATGTAATTAATAACAATTTAATATTTATATTGTGCAAATTAACATTGGGATATGATCAAATGCACATCAGAATGTTTCATGGTGGACTTAACAGACTGCTTGCTGCAGTTTACAATTTTTTGTGAAGACTAATTTTAATAGATGCCCCCAATTTCAATAAACAGGCCAGACCACAACAGTGGGAACTACATTCCCTACTCCCCTGGTCTGGGGATCAAACCCTCAACCTCCCGCACAGCAGTCCAGCGCTCTACCACTTGAGCTAACCAGGTGGCATAATGAACACTTTTACCCCTGAGATCATGTTTAGTAATTCTCATTACTGTCTGCCATACAATTCTTATAGTGTTAGTTTAGAGAATTTGGCATTGGATCATCCTTCACATTTCTGGGATCAGAAAGTGCAGTTATCACTGATATTCTTACCCCATTTTGATGACTGCCGTTATCTATTACTGTGCAGAAACATGGCAAGAGCTTCAATTGCTGATCATTTCCTTCATTCTCATAACTTTAATGTATGATTTTGGGCTAATGTTCCAAGGAGAAATTAGATGCTAATCACTCTGAGGGGTAATCATGCATTTGTCTTCCAATAGATCACGAGTAACAACCGATCAAAGCGCGTGAATAATTCAGCTTGTCAGGTAAACTTACTGCTTAATCTTTGTTCTCAGGCAGCCGAGTACGTCTGGGAATCTTGAGGTCGCTTTGTAGCTCAAACCGGAGGAGTCATGCGCACTTCAATTCTAGGAGTTCACAACTTTGGCGACATACGGATGCAGTGATAGAGAACACAAAGGCAGCATGTAAAGTCACCCATGCAGACCCAAGATGCATCGCGTCCTGTGTTGCCGTGACAACAGCCATTGCAATGATGTTGCAAGGAAAGCATTTTGTGGAGGAGTCTGGAAGCTATGATGCTGCGGCATTGATAAAGGAGGCTTTTGGTTATGCCTGTGCCACACTTGAAACTGTCGAGCAGGTAATGTTCGTTCATGTGTTATTGCATCCTCGGAGACCCACGGGCTGTGGGTCGATTTCAAGTTAGGGCATGAATAGCCCCTGGGGACATTGTCTTACAAGACTAGTTCCAAACGGTCGCAGTCGTTCTGCCATCTGATTGGTGCCAGAAAATCTTTGTGTTTTTCTGCCCAATCAGAGTGAAGTGTGCCTTGGAGTCCTTTCGTGTGTTGTAACACGGACAAATACTAACAGCTCAGCTGCTCGCTATGTTTGTTTGGGCCGTGTGATGGAGAATTGCTTGAGGTGAAAAGTTTCAGTCTCAGCACACAATGTAAGAGAAATCGATCAGATTGTCCGCGAAAATCTTACCGGAAATTATAGTGAATACTTTCGCAGGTATCACTAGAGAACGTGTTTTAAAGTTTGCGAGGTTTGTATCAACACGATGGTGGCAGTCATTGATATGTCGCTTTAAACGTTAAACGAGATTTGAGCTTAAATCTTTCTAGACTTTTTGCATAATTTGCTGTGACTGAAACTTTGCCAGTCCCGTGAAGTTATTTCGTCACAGATCTTGTGGAACAGTTTGCTTTGAAAATATTATTTGTTTATAAAAAAATTTCAAATGTAGATGTTCAGGTAACATTAGTATTAATGATATGTAAGGCCGTCCTTCGAAAACGAGACGGTACGACTTTTCTTATGTTCTTCTTGAACGAATCTAGAGTTTCTATCGTTCTTAGGTGTCTTGGTAACTTCGACCAGATGAGAGGTCCCATATATTTAATAGAATTCCTACCAAATCTTACAGTTTCGAATCTTGGCAGTTCGAAGTCACTGTTCCGTAAATCATACGGAGTGTTCTTTATATTAAATAAGTCAGAAATATTCTCGGGTACGAGACTGTGCTTAACTTTAAACATCAAAGTGGCAATGTCTTGTAGGCGCCGATTGTACAACGTCGGTAGTTTGGCGCGACTTAGCAGTTCTTGATAGGACGCTGATCTAGTTTTGTACAAAGCCCTAAGTGCTCGCTCCTGAATCCGCTCAAGCTTTCTCCGTTCCGATGCATTACAAAAGTGCCATACTAGATGACAGTAGGTTAGATAGGGCAGAATTGAAGACCTGTAAAGTGATAGTTTAGCATTACAGGGTATTAAATTGCGTAGCCGCACTAGGACCCCTACTTTTTGACTGGCCTTGGAGCATAGATCACTGATATAACTAGTAAACTCAATTTTCATCGATTTGAACTCCTAAAAGCCGTATTTCCCCCATTCTCTCAATAGTATGACCGTCAACAGAAAAGTTATCGGTCCTCAAAAATTTTCAATCATTCCAATAAACTTTCAAACTTACGTTGAAGTACAGCCAGCGCCCGACCCTCATGGGTGCATCTGCTGCCTGGTTATTAAGGTCGATCGTCTCCACTTCGATATCCATATCTCCCGGCATGCATTGTTTAACGGGATTCTCGATTCCGTGTTCTATCACATTCTTGGTGAGAACGCAGGAAAGACCATTCTGGCAACTGCAATCTCCTTCCTGGCCACAGAAAAGGAGTGACGAGAGCAGAATAAAAATTCTCATCCGGTGAATTATAATTCAAAGTGAACTTGCCACCCGCTTTGCCGTATGACGAGCGAGCTTAATGAAGAGGTAACCTTACAGCTAAATAAATTCTTAGGAAGTTTGTTCTTCTTTCTTCTTCTTTGTTTTTTACTAACTTAGAGAGGCATCGATTTTCTTTTTCTTTGCCAGTCGCTAATAATGACACAAAACTAGTATAACCTTGGTCTCTAAAAGATTCACTCTATTGTAGTGTCACCTGGCAGGACGCTACAAAACGCAAGTCTCTTCATGAAAAGTATTCGAAGCATATATGTGGTAGAATTGTTGTAGAAAATTTGAGTTACCAGACTTCTTAAAGACAGCATTCTATGGCATTGAACAATAAAATAATCTAATTAAGGTGTTTACTCACCGGCTTCTTACAAACTGAAAGTTCAGGAAGTTCTGAACATCCCTGAAGAAAAAGAAAAGAACAACATGTACAAGAAATGTGTAGAGTAATTGGAATCGGACATTTTACTCGATGAGTACAAACGACGACAACAAACAGAACAGAAAGAGACTCATATCTGGTTTCCAAGTTTGCTCACAAGTTTAAAAAAGATGTGTGTTTTGTCTTTGTTTCCAGCTTTCCTTGAATGTGCGCGTCGTATAAAATAAAAGAAGTTCTGTGAAGTATTTGATAATGAATTATTTAAAGATTTAAAAAAGCAGAAAACACGCCGTTTTGCCAGCAAATACTCTGTTCCAGTTTGATAGAATTAAACTCAGTTTTAGCGGTACGTGTCTAAAGTTGAAATAGAAGATGATGTTCAGTAGCGACATGTGTCTTAAATTCCTCAAAGCTCACCAAAGCAAGTGAAATGCTTCAGCTCAAAATTAGTATGGCAGTCATCATGTTTCTTTCGTTTAACTAAAAGAGCCGAAAGTATACAACTGGGATGTAGTTCACACTCTAACGGGACGTTCCAACTGAAACGTTGTTCGTTATACTTCACTACTGAAGTACAGTATTTTCACAGATATTATTAAAAAAAAGCAAGAGTACTTTTAAACCTCTTACGTAAACGAACATTTTCAATGTGATAATGTGTTTTTTCAACTGTTTGTACCCATACGCCGCAAGGGTCATGATCGAAACGCATGCGAGTGGAACCCTTGATGCAAGACAAGGGATTTCCATCATATCCACGCATAATAGCATTATTTCATGTGTCGTAAGACTAAAAAAAATTAAATTGTAAGGAAGTATTCATCTCTACAGCAGAGACACATCCGACGTATACTAGGACGACAAGTTCTTTGCACGCTAACCTTTGTATCGCCTTAGGTTGTTTAAGCCAGTTACTGATAACCGTTGTAGTAGTTAAGTGTGCAGTACACTTTTTCAAAGTATCAACGCATATTGAGGACGTTTCTTTTTTTCTAATGGCAAGTTATCTTCATGTCTTTTTCTTTCATTCTTAGCGTAAAAGATATAGTTATCAAAGTTAGTAAAAAATTAGTGATTCATCTATTTTTTTTTTTAAGATTTTCGATTGTAAAAAACTTCGTTAAGCCACCCAAAACAGTACTCAAGAGGTTTAGAGAAACGGACTAAATCGAGGTAAATATTTGTGCTTAAGAATAAGAAAGGCCCTCACCCCATCTGTTCTTCCGCTGACCCCTTAATCGAAAGTCGAGCAATGGTTTCGCTGTACGTGGCTCAACCCTAAGCAAGACCTTTCGACTCAGCGCTTTGGCGGCTAAAAGCTAGGAGGACTCAGCACAAATCAGACATGACTAAATTGGCATTGCAGCTGAACAACTTTGCACTGCGTTAAGAGCTCCTTTCTGCCAACACAAAAAATTATCCAACACTAACGCACTGAGTGTTGTCTCCTAAACTGCTTTACTCAACACGCAGTTGGGCAAGCTTCGTTTCATTTTCGTTTAAACGCGCTGTTTGAAATACTTAGCCTCATTTTGCACTCCTTGAGATAAATTGCAAAACATACCACTTCAAAATTTTTCTCGGAAACTTTAAGAGCACGGCGCGAGGGCCTCTAGTCACAATTTGTTTCATCAAGATCATAGCCTCTACATCGTGAGCGATTCAAATTCCATTCACTCAAACTCAAGCCATGAAGATCTTCCTTTTTCTAAGCCTCTGTGCCACTGTTAGTCTGGTGAGATTCCAAAAGTTGAAACGTTTCATTTCTTTTAATATTCCATCTTTTCCCTCTCAGTAGAATGAAGAGAATCACTAACTCATATCCCTAACCAAATCACGCGTTTTGTGAACTTTCTTTGAAGAGTCAATTTAGATGCTTGTGTTTCTTTCAGGGATGCTCAAATCTTCCTGAACTTGCAGCCTGTAACAGAGAGGTGAGCCCAAAACAGATTTCTTATTCTTCATGGTGTTGATAAATATTTGTGGTAATAATGCTTGTAGTCACTTTGATGGCTTAGAGATATTTTCAATTAAGCGTCGAAAGAAATGCAGGATTCCTTGGTTCTGCTTAAACTTCACCTGGTGATTGGTTCAGAAAACTCTCGCCACTACTTTTAAGAACCTAGATTAAAAGCTGAAATATAACGAAAAGTGGCTTTTCCTCCCAGATTGTCGTAAGAGGGGGGAGGGGAGGGGAGCATTACAGCCCGTCCCACCGCTCTTATTCCGCCACCAAAAGCTTCTGCCTCAAGGTCTCTAAGACTGTTGTGTTGCAAAGCATTGTGGTCCTCGAGGCTGTTAGTGCAGGTGTCTCTCTGTGTCTCAGTTCATAACGTATTAGTTACACCTACGTCACGTGATTCTTGTACCAGGATGCAGTCTGCAGCTGTCAAACCGGTCTGTACTGTATTCTGACTAAAAAGTTGGTCTACCAAGGACAAATGACCGACGTCAAACAGTGCATGCCAGAAGGGATGGAGATAGAAGTGGAAACAGTCGATCGTGACGGGGAAGGTGCCGTGGCTCCCATGAAGAAGAAACGTTTTTTGTTTAATGGGTAGGGGGGATTTAATTGAAATAATTGGGTTAACCATAGAACCATACATAGCTAGTGAGTCTGTTCCTCCTAGGATTGTAAACCAGTCTAAAACAAAAATAAAGGAAGATCATGAAATACACCAGACAAGCGTCGAGCACGTGAAAGGCACGAGCATAAGTCGTGAATTGTTACAGTTTGAGTTGCGTTTAATTGACTGATAAGATCAAGGGATGTACCAACAGCTATATGCACCAAATGACAACAACATATCTCTTTCATGTCTAAAGCTTAGTGTTGCACGAATGTTACTATTGCCAAAAGGTCTGGAGATATGTCACGAATTTATGTCACGAGTTTGGGAAAATATATGACATTTTTTAAAAACATATTTCGACAGTTCTTCTGTCATCTTCAGTTCAAATTTAGACAACTTTGTGCTTTGCATGTTTTTAAAAATGTCGTAGGCTAACATTCTTATCAATAAAGATTTAGAAATGCAAAGACTAGCAAAAACTAACGATAAAAACCGACGTTTCGGTGTCATCATGACGCCATTGTCAAGGAGAAATAAAAAATTCGCGCAAAAGTATTTGTTTAATTAGCTCTTACCATATTTATGCTAATTTAGTGTTACACCTTGCCACAAACTTTATTTTTTATTTCTCCTTGACAATGGCGCCATGATGACACCGAAACGTCAGTTTTTATCGTTAGTTTTTGCTAGTCTTTATAGACTAACATGTTACTATTATTTTGCAAAACAGAGATGTACAACTTAAACTGACTGCAGAGAAGACCAGTGTTGCTTATTGAACAAGAGATGCTGTCATGGAAGTGTTAGGAATTTATTTATTAAATGTAAATTATTTTTTTTATTCTCTTAGGATCAGTGTAGTTCGTGGTTATTTGTATCTGTTACGTAATTTTTATTCTTCACTTGTGTAAACTGTTGTGTAATTAACCTTTATTGTGTATATCAAATAGTTTTCTTCATTCTTTTCGGGCACCTTGCGTCCATGTGTATTTAAGGATTTGGGTGGTTTGGTACGGTGTGGTTTTTTTTTTGAAGAAGTGAGGTGAAGGTTTGTGAGTTACGAGCGAAGAGCGTGGAAAAATTTGAGTCGACGGAGACTCGGCACAGTATCATTTCTGAGAAATTCATTCAGAATAATCGTTCCATTTCACGGTAGAAAACCATTTGCGGGGGAACGAGTGTGCAAAGAATCTACCAGACTGTGAGCTAAAGGAAGAAGAGATAGTAACTAATTCAATAACAAGTCTGAGCGAATCAAGTTACGAGAAGTAAAAGTTGAAAACTGCAAAGTTGTCAGAAGACGAAGCAAAGTTGAAACGAAGGAAACGAGCAAAGTTGAGAACTGGTGAGACAGGAACCTGGTTGGAGAAACGGGAGTTTGGTTTGGCAGGGCACTGTTTGTTGGTGGAGCGTGGTGATTTGTGGACAAGAGAAGAACACGGACGCGGGCGTAAGGTGAAACCCAACCGAACTGAACTAAAAAAAAAAAAAACCTTTTTTTTATCTTAATAGTAATAATCTTGTAAATAGTTTTAGTGTACTGTAGTTTAAGTTAGCGTATTCCTGTAAATTAATTAGAGCATTGTATTATCGTTATTGTTAGTCGCTTTATTGTTTTAATTAGCATAATAAATATCTCTAGGCCTACGTTTAGTTGTATTGTGGCGTGTGTTCTCGGACTCGTTTATGTTCTGTGTTTTGTTTGTGTTAGGGGGCACCCACCTTTGTGGCGCGGATTCGTCACAGATGCTCTCCAAAACTTCCGAAGTACTTCACATGTTATTTAACGGTTAGTTGAAGAATGAAGGTTTGCATTATTTCTTGTAGTCCAGTTGTAATAAAGGCAATAACATCGGTGGGGTATCATTAACAATCTTGTTATCGCTATCCTTATTGTTGCCGTTATCCTTTTGATCGTAATTATTATTATTAGCATCCGCCATTATCATTAGTATCATTAGAACTATTATTATCATTATTATTATTAATATCATTATAAGTAGTGTCAATGGCCTCATCATTATTACTATTGAATAAAGGCTGATAGTTACGAAAGAAACTGTTTGGGGCTGCGTCGGTGGGAGTAACGAAATAATTTGGATATATCAACAAACGTCAGCCTTTGTAATCATTACGGTGGCCAATTTACCATTTCAACTTTGTTGATATATCCAAATTACTATTACTATTGGTTTTGTTCTTATTATCATTATTATTATCATCAGACTCATAATTATAAGCAGTCAGCATCATTATCTAAAATTATCTGTATCATCATCACTGCTGTCATAACCGTAATGAAAATGGAAAAACAAAACAAAACAATACGCCCTCTGATTGGCTGAAAACGAGTGTATTTTTCCATGTATTTGTAACACGATGTATATTACAAACAGTGCGCGTGTGCTGTCATAACTTCGTTTTTCTTGGCTTAATGTGAGGATTTTTTCTTTAAAATTATTAGTAATACCATGATTCGTTGCGCAATTTGATGTAAAAGATAAGCTTTGTAAATTTTTCAGACTAAAAATTGTACTTACCTTACGGTACCGTGCAATGTTTTTGTCTTTGAAAAATTTAGTCCCACTTATTCACACCAAACTGCACTCGAAATCATGTCATTATCCATATTTGTCATTTTTATTATTTTCATTATCGTTTCATTATCATTTCATTATAATAACTATAACCAATAATATTATCTGATTGATTTTTTTCAGCACTTGCACAAGTGTGGTTGCCGTGACGGTTTCATTTGTACCGAAACAGCCTCCGTTACCATCCGTCTGACTGCTATCAAGGTCGCCCTGAGGCAGTGCATGTAACTCGTACCAGTCTCTAGACCGAGACAAAGTAATCAGCCGAGGAGAAGACAAAACTAACCATTTAACGCTTAGAATAATCTCAGCGAAAGGAATAAAGAAAGTCTTCGAGAAAAATCTGGAAATTACTTGTTGAATTCAGTTAACAGACTCTTTACTGTGACCAGTTCACTGACATGCGGCATAAGATTGAAAGTCGATCATTTGTTATCATTCAGCCGAGCAAGGGGAAAAATTGAACAATTCCTGTGCACGTAGGAAATTGTCCCACAGTTCTGAGAACTGTTCATTAAATCTTCTCCAAAGACGATAAAGCGAAAAAAATTCGTTCTCAATTGCAACTTATGAGGTTATCTTTCATTGCCATGACAGCAATCTCCAAAATAAAAAAATTCATAAAGAGGAAGAAGAACAGCCTATCAGAGACTTACATTTTAGGTTAGGTGTCGAATATGAATGAAACAGAGGAAAAAATTCCAGAGTTTTCATCACGTAGTCGTACACCACATTTTTACTTGTTCTACTCAATTGTACACTATTGAAGTAATCTTAAACGCCAGTGGTGTGGCAGGCGAGCGACGGCCTGTGCCTCTCGCGCGAGCTCTTAAGGGGGTCTAGTGGAAGTGAAACAATTTCGTAAAAAAATCCTTTCATTTATATTTTTAGGAAAAATCAAACTAAATAACAAGAAAGAAATGCTGCTCAAAGGTGGTGGGAGGGAAGGGTGGGGGTTACAACCCCCTCAGCCCCTCCCCTGGATCTGTCTCTGATATAAAATCCTTCAACTCTTTGTTCTGAAAGGCCGACAATTTGTCCAACATCATTTCTCAAAAACCTGCAAATTTTGAAAGTAACGCGACATAACACAACCCAATAGCTCTTATTCCTGTTCCGCGCGCGCAGTTTAGTTGGACAGCAGTATCCTATGGTTGCGTAGGCGAAAGCGAGTCTATCGGGTCGAGCTTCCCTGAAGATTACTATCAGGAGTGTAGAAAATATTACATCGCTGTTAAAGTTTAGGTGAAACATAACGGTTAGACACTGTATAGCCTTTGGCTGTACGAGCTGGAGTTCAAAAGAAGATTGTCGCGGCCTCGCATGGAATTCCTTGCCGCTCTCAAACAAAGCTCTTCTCCAGAAATGGCTGGTAAAAATCCGAAGGGAGAACACTCCTTTAAACAAAAATTCCTATCTATGTAGCAAGTATTTTAAGCCTGAGTGCTTTGTAAAGTCTCTAGATTGAAGAAAAGCATACTTACTGCTGACTTCTGATCAAAAAAGGAAGTCCAAAAAGCAATTCTTATGGAAAAAAGCGTTTTTTAACGGAGATACACAACTATGACAAATAGAATATATGAGCGATTTTTTTTCTTTATCTCTCTTTGATTAATATGGGGAAATCCCGTTAAACAGTTTTAGGGGACAATCTCGGAGAATTCCCAATAAATTTTTCTCAACTTGGGAGCGTAGCCTCACTACTGAATGATTCTTAACTAATTAAATCCAGCGGTTTTCAAAACTATGAAGCCGCAGAGTTCAAGGTTTTTTTTTTATCAGTAACGAAATTATACTGTATTATATTCGGAGGGAGCTCTGAATTAAGTTGTATTAAATGAATTCAATTGTTTTTCGTATGACAAATTTTCAGAACGATGTAAGCCATTGTGCTCACTTGGAAACCAGTTCCTCAGATCGATGAGAAACCACGGCGAAGCGAATTTGGCCGCGTGTATCCAGCCATCTTATGCCGAAGGCCATGGAAAACTCTATGTAAATAAAAAATTGTCAAATGTTCCAACGACCTTTGAAGAAAAACAATTTTCCAATCATACGTTGTCTTGAAATTGAAACAAGATCAACAAAAGATTGCTATGTTAGCTATCTAAGTGACTGTACAAGTCTGGTGCTATATTTGAATTAAAGAAACGTTTATCATTCGATGCTCCTGCGAATACATACTTTATCGTGCTGCAAACAGAGTAAGAAATCCTGTTTGTTTTGTTTGTTTTACCAGCCTTTTTTCATCGCCAAAAAAGGAAGCTTTGACTGACAAAATAACACACACTGTTAGCCTTTGTTATAAGACTTCTTAAACCTGTAATAGATACTTCACGGTGTATGACTTATTCTCTTAAAGCAGCAACAATTTAATGCAACCATGTTAGTTAAGCTGTGTTTGTAGACATAGACTGTAAACGTAGTTATTTGTCGTAGTGGAAGCATTAACAAATCGTCGAATAACCATTTTTCAGAAGTTTGGGTCAGAATAATTCCTCATTTTCCCCAACAAGGGATTATTGAAGTGCGTTCTGAGAAACATGCATGCCAATTTGAATTTCTCTCCATAACAAATGGTTTCTTTTGCATCATTTCTACAATTGTATTCACCATAAAAATATAAGGCAAGGATATAACTGAAATGTAATTGCGTTTGATAAATTTGCCGTGGCAATTAACATTCAGAGCGGAAATTGTTTATTCTTCTCAAAAAGAGAGCACATCAAAAATATTTCAGAATGGGTTCTGTTTTCTTTATTCCTTTCAACAAACAGCTAAGCAAATTTTGATTTCACAAATACAGTTTTCGTTTGAAAGATTTGTTTAAAGACTCTCACATTGTTAGTAATGTTGTAAAAGCTGCTACTCAGCCTCTGCGCCTCAAAACTATAAAACAGCTGACACAGCAGATCACAGCACTCAACTTCACCAAAAGTTCAGTGGGATCTGAGAGTTTCTGTTAGTCGTTTCATTGAAGTCATGAAGATTCTCGTCATTCTGAGTCTTTGCGCTACAGCTGCTTTGGTGAGTTTCACAACAACTTAAGAAATGATTTCAAGCCTTTTTCCTCATAAAGATGATTTATTTGCTTTTCACAAAGTTTTTCCATTAAGCGACAGGCACTTTCTTTCCTTCAGCGAGCGGAAAGTTTTGAAACAATCTATTAAGGCGTTATTGGAGTTTAATTTTTTTTGTGTTACTAGAAATGAATTTTTTTATGTTTTTACCGATGTTTCAACGATTCCAATTCTCTCCTCTTGGATTAAATGGATGTATGCGTCAGAAATAGAAGTGATAATTAAGAAAGAACTTATCTGATACAAGAAAAAGAATTGAAAACAATAATCGAGGCTGGTTTTTTAGTGTTTAGAGTCTACAGTCACCATGATAATACAGCCTTAGAAGTTGACACAAGGCAGTCTCTCGTGGAACTATTTTTACAGTCAAGATATCTTTTCTATCTTTCTCTAGGGATGCAGTAATCTTCCCAAACTGGCCGCTTGCAACATTGCTCCGGTAGGTGACTGAATGATGCTTGTGGTTCTCAGACTGTTTGGGTGGCTAGAAGTATCAGTAAGAGAAGAATCACATTCTGTAATATGATAGAAAAGAAAGAAATACTCAGTCTCAGCGTCAAGAGGATATTACGAGAAGGTTTAAAGGAAAAGGTGCCCCGGTGGACTGATAGATCAAAATTATTTTTAGGGAAGAGAGATTAGAATTTATTATATGATAATATGATAAGTTGTTTTGATTGATTCTTACTTATGATTTACTGGAGGACAAAAGCATAGATTACGTCACCGTTTACAGCATTTTGGTTTTTATCATATAAAACAAATACATTCCATGTCGTTGTCTCTCTGTTCAGCAGTGATCAAAGATGACGTCAATGTGCGGTTTTTCATTTCAGGGCGGAGGAGACTGTGGCTGCCAAGCCGGTTTGTCCTGTGCGTTGACCAAGAATATAATCTACAATGGACAGGTTATTCCTGTTAAACAGTGCATGCCGGAAGGAATGGACATTGAGGTGGAAGAGGTTGATCTGGATAACCAGTCTGCTGACGAACCAATGAGGAAAAAACGATTTCTTTTTAACGTAAGAATCTCAATTTTTTTCCGCGCTTAGAGAACCAAAATACTATAAGGGGGAGGGGAAGGGGGTGAGGGAGGTCGAGTGAGAGAGCAAAAGGGTAATATCCACCAATTTTACTTAAAAGTATGATGAACGTTCTGAACATACACCCCACATCCACATAGAACCCTGAGCCACCGGCATTGTTTCAGCCCTAAACTATACCCACCCACCCCTACTCAGTAATGGCACTGCTTCCTACGATGCCTCGATTCTCAAATTCATTTTCTTCAATTATCCAATACCGAGAGAAGAATTTCCCGTAAGGATGGGCTTCATTCTAAGGGCTACCTTTGGACACGCGGAATCTGTGTTCCCATGCCTTTTCACAAGCAATTTGATCTTCCTTGTCATCAAGTATCTCTTGATGGAATTGATGCTGGGAGTGTTATCCTCCCAAGGCAAATTCAACATTAGAGAAATAAGAAAAGGATTTTTTTAGCTGATCTTCTCAGTCCGAGGCGTATTTGTTTTTATTTACGCCATGTTGCATTTTCATAGAGGTGCAGTTCCGAGGGTGAATGTCAAGATAACTACTGCTGTGCGCTTGGTAAACGTTGCGCTCCAAAACTCGGAGAGTTCTTCACTTGTTTTTTTGTGGTTAGTAACAAAGTTCTCTTTATAAATGTTTTTGTGACTTTTTCGTAATGAATACTCGAAAATTGAAGTAAGATATTTTGCTTCACGATATAGAATCTTCTTTACTTGGTTTTAGTGACACTGTCAGTGTATTATAAGCTAAAGCCATATATTTTGCACAAGTTGTGACTACGCCGTGAAGATTACGGTCAAAATATTTGAAAAGTATTGGCACAGTACATTAGCGACAGAGGTCTCAGAAACTTTTCATTATTTATCTCCTTTGTGGTAATTTTGAATTTTGAGGGAGATCACATGATTTTTATGGAGAATGAGTCATCGCCAAGAAAGTATAAAGGGGGACTCAAGAAAATAGACTGCCAATTAACTGTCAATGGTAAAAGGGGTGGGGCATAAAGATGTTGTAAGGCGTTATGGGGGAATCAAGTGAATGTTATTTGGACACAACCAAAGTCCTCCAAGATCCCCCCGGTCCCCATATTTCATAAAAACAGTTAACATTGGTCCTTTCTGTATAATTTCTTTCCATGAGTGCGCTTCATATTTTTCCTCTTTTTTTTTTACCATAGAGCAAACATAACTGCGGTTGCGGTAATGGTTTGGCCTGCAAAGTAACAACCACGATCCGATTGCCTTTTGGGATCAAGATTCCCATCAAACAGTGTGTGAAGCCCGAGTGAACATGGCGCAGAACTGACATGATTCAAAATTGCAGATAAAGTAGTTTGAAATTTGTAGAGCAAAATCTGTAACAACAAAGTGAGGAATAAAAGCACATTGAAAACCTTAAACAATCTCTTTCCAAAATATGACTTTGTAAGCGGGTATTAGAGAGCGCCAAATAAGAGTCAGGTCCCTCACGGTCACGGTCAGTGTTGTCTGTATCAGAGAGGGTAGGGGAGGAGAAGGAAAGTGGATGGGGGGAGGGGAGCGTCAATTAGTGGGAAATTTGAGCTTCGTATGAAACCCTACTAGTCAGCGAATCTTAGCCTCGCTGTTATTCTTGTCTTGACTATGCATTCTCTCGTAAATTAAAATAAGAATATGGGTTGTATGAGGATAACTAACTTTACTTATACTTTTTCGAGTTCTCGCACCCGTTTCACAGTTGATTTTTAAAACTCGTACCGAGATTTTCTGTGTTCATCCACTGTTAGTGGCGCGGTTGAAGAGTTGAAGATAACTGATTTCAAGACTAAGATATTACCGTTTGCTCATAAAAAACTTGGAAAAATTAAAGAGCCCCATGTGAAGTCCATTTAAAATTTGACACAGTAATACTTACAAATGATGAATTGTTCTTTGTGTACATTGTGTATGTACACTGGTGTGTGCTATTATCTATGCATAAGACGTAGCTTCTGCCTGGGCTTGAATGAACGGATATTTGGAAGAAGTGTGATTCACATTTAGTAGAGTGACCTGTTCAGATCAAATACATCTAATTAAACATATTGTTTAGGTATATTATTTCTTTTTTTAAAAACCTTACCCTTGCTCAATTTTTGGCATATTAATGTACAGTTTTTCATTATCTGTTGACAATTTGCCATTTCCTTCCGATTTATTCTATTCGTTTTGATATATGAGCTCTTCCTCCCCAGGAAAATATCTGGTCCTCTTTTACTATCCCTCTGACTTGTAAGTATCATATTTTAGTAACATCTTTAATTAACAATTGGTTCATGCTTTAGCGTGCACTATCGAGTTATGGAGCACGCGGGAAGTTTCGAGAGCACGAAAGAAGCGTAAGAGTTGCCCGAGGCGATAGCCGAGGGCAACTCTAGCTTCTTGAGTGCTCTCCAAACTTCCCACGTGCTCCATAACTCGATAGTGCACAGCTGAAAGCATGAACCAACTGTTTTAGAACATAGCCGGTGGAATTGTGCATCAAATGCGACGCGAAAAACGGATAACAATATCAGTTGAAGCGAATCGTGACGGCGCTGATGCCGAGTCTGCTTTTCCTTTGTTTTTCACTTTTCCTGCCTCATTTAAGAACTCTAGCCCATGGGAAAAGGTCGAAACATTGTCTTCGTTTTCGGACTAGCAGGCCGAGTTTCTGTTTGTATCCATTATTGTCGCGAAATGTATTATTTTTCCCCGCACTAGCAATGGTCGCTCGCGCGAAAAAAAAAATTCTGGCGAAGTCGGATTTGCTGACGCTATCAGCGTGCACTATCGGGATTTTGAGCACGCTTACGTATAATGAATTTGATTGCGCAACTCTGCTAGCTATGTTCTAAAATAAATTAAAAGCATGTTGTACTTTGCCGCCTGCTTGCTATCCTCATAAATGACATAATTAGCCATCTCTCCACAACTGTTACAGTAATCATGACTGTCCCCAAGGGGACTGGTAATGAAAGGTTTCCTTTATTGTTATGACCCTAATGCTTGAACCAGCGTGACATTGTAGGGAGACATTAGATACCAAGAACTCCGAGCTGTCTGAAGGTTGAAAAGTTTCGATTAGTCTCAGCGAACAACTGGGCGGAAAAATAATTCATGGGCACCAGCCGCTGTTCGGGAAATGAGCCCATGCTCTTATCCAGATCCCAGTAACCAACGGAAATCGAACCTGTATGTGGATTTAAGGATCGGAGCTGACGGTAGGAGAGAATACTTCGCTGTTTGAAAAAGTGCCTTCAGTCTCTTTACCAGGGTGCCTGGCAAAATATGGATATATTTTGCTTTTATAGATTTGCTGACCTTCGAAGCTGGCCCTTTTTTTAAGTTGAACTAACTCCCCTTATCCCAGCGAATAAGAGATAACTCGTGAGTCCTACCCTAGTAATGTAATGTTCTGTTCAAAATAAATGTGCAAGAAAAGATTATGAAGACAAGGAAGGGGTGTGGTGGGGGAAGGATTTGGCCAACGCTGAACAAAATTTTACCTTTTTTGTTGGTAGTCTCGAATATTTCAATGCTAACCAGAAGGGTGATACTCGAAGGACAACGGCTGCATTTTCTCTAAAACTTTCCGGGTGTAAACTGCAGTAAATATATAGAAAGAAGTAAGAAGAATCGATATCAAGATCTTGGGAGTTAAAGTGTTTATGAAATGTACTACAACTGGATTATGTGCGAAGTAAATACAAAGGAACTCCTTTGTTACCGCATTTCATAATTTAATACAATGTATGCTCTAGGTTTTTCCAAAAGTACATTACTTCTAAAGTGGAAAGTGGTATAACGATTTAAGATGCATTTAAAAAAGGGGTATGTACAACTTGTGGCAAGTCAAAAACTTCAAAGGTAAAATATCCTTAGATTATTGGTAACACCAAAATTGAAACCTGGTACTTAGCTTATGCTTAAAGCTGTTCGGAAAATTATACCTTAAATTGTTGCTCGTGTCTGTGAAAATGACTCGATAATAAAACACATAAAGTTTCAGATTGATTATTTTACAAAAAGTTGCTGAATAATCCCAAGGGAGACCATGTAAATTTTGTTAAAATGTTTTGTCTTCATAATATGACTTCCGTATGGCCGTAATACTAGCTACTCAATATCCACAGACAATCTGTCATCTGGTTTTCATCAGTATAAATCCCCAAAACTGAATATAATGAAAGACCAAACAGAGTTTTGAACTGTACATACGTATTATTGATCGCTTTGTTTTTTTTTTGTCTTTGTTTTTTTTTTTCTAAGGCACACACATACATATACAATTTACATTACATTGGCTATACAAAAACGTGATACAACTAAGAAGAAAAAAAAACAACAATACATTACAATACAGAATAGATGAATAAAAGAAAGGAAAAAACAAGTAAAAGGAGTAAAAAATTACAGAATATCAATCAAAAGGCACCTACGAGTTACTTACAATCTTCATTATTACAGTAGAGCTTACGTATAGCTATAGATATATCGCTTCGAGTCTTTACCTCCTTTTTAAAGTATTGATTTTTCGAAGGGGAGAAGCAAAATTAGTGAAGAGCACATTTCTCTATTTGCCATTGCATTAACATTTTATTTTGGAATTCTTTCGAAATCGGTTTTTTCTCAAGACACTTACGACTGTGGACATACTGTTTCAAAAGAATAACAAATAAGTGTAGTCTGCGTCTTGGGTATTCTGATAATTGATAAAAGTCGGGTGTTTCATTAAAGGTAATTTGCTCATTAGAAAGTTCAATTTCGGTCTCGTTTACGCGGTTAAACCACCTTAACGCTTCATAATAAAAATATTTTTCTCGGAGCAATCCAGAAAAGTATGCTCTACTGAATCTGAACTAGGGCAAAAGGTACAAGTTGAACCATCCGTTAATCGAAATTCGTGCAGTTCTTTTTTGGTTACTATAATTGATCGCTTTGGTTGCAATTAAAGTCGCTCATTTAATCATTGCCTCGCAGCAGGTTGTTTAATACTTCCAGCCGCTGCTTAACGTTTAATTTGCGGTTTCCCTCTGTTAGTTCAATCTGCCATCGGTCGATGCCACACACCAGGGATCTAGTCATGTCTTCTCTGCACAGAAATTCACTCTGTAACGACCTAAAACAAAAATGAAAGAACTACGAGATATAGAGGCATATACAAATTTGAGTTTTTTCTTGAGTTCCTGTGAGGGACTCTAAACATGGGGATGGGGACCCTAGATGAATGAAGTAACCTGCCTAGGCGGTGTCGAAAAATAGCCCTCGTCTTCATACAATCTTACAACCCCGGAATCCCAGGGTGAGAGATTGTTGGCGTGCTTGCTCATGTAACATGAACGAAACACTGGGAGGATCACCCCACCTTGAAACGTTTATATGACAAACTGTCGGACAGACTAAGCAACCTGACAAGACAGGTTACCCCCCCTCATCATGTAAAGGTGACTAACATAAAATAAGAGATTATCTGGACAGGCGGGTCCCACCTTCCTGGGGTCCTTAACCTCCATGTAAACAGCCCCAACAAAATGAACCTAAGTCCCGTGCTTTATTCACGCAGTGACTCAACTCAAAACACATGTCCTTGGTTTTATTGGTCTCTTTGCATTATGCGCCTTCTATCTCGGCTGTTCGATCAAAGTGAAGTTTAAATAAAATAAAACTGAATTTGACCTCAGAGTAACTGAAAAAATGTACAAATCCTAATTCAAGAGTTGTCAATCTAAGGATAAAGTAATGATTAACATCTCACTTTTCTCGTTTTGATTCAACAAAATTAAAAGCGCACTCACGTTGAGAACATCTACATCTCGGTCAATTCAAGGTTCACGTCATCTCCAATGAGGACAAAAGGCGCCCAGTAATACGCTTTTCTAAACATTTCAGTTTCTCTCATGCACTTCGTGGCTTGATCGACAGCCTCACTGGCACTCCTCCCTTCAGCCATGGCTCCGTAAAAATATTCCATGAACATCGGAGTACCATGGTCGGCAATGGGCCACAGGGATACCAGAACGGATCGAGCACCGGCACCCAAGAACGCTCGTGCAATACCAACCACACCTTCGGCCACGACCTCTCCGCAGGCGCTGTGACAACAGCTTAACACAACCAGCCTTGCTCGCAGCCCAGCTTGCAAGACGTCTTCTATTCTCAGTAAATAGTCTTCCTCTTGAGCTTGACGAGTTGTCCTCTTGATGTTTGGTGCCAAAAAAATTTCTCCTGTTTCTTTTTTACCATGTGCTGCAATGTGAATTAGGGCAACTGAGGACATTCGCCTTAATACCTCGTACTTTGTCGCCTTCTCTCCAATAAGAGGAGCAATGCCGATGATTTCTCCAATCATCTTCACCTCTTTCCTTGCACCCGGAAGTTGACTCAGCAATTTCTCCTGATGAGTAACTTGTTTGTAACACGGATCCCCCACGAGCAGCGCACCGGTTTTAACATGAAATTCTTTCGGGCAGTCAGTGATTGATTTTAAAATGGATAAGGATGGAAGCACTCGAATCCTGAAAGATTCGCACAGATATCTTGAATTCGAATCCACCAATGCTGCGTAAGGCACCAAGCAGAGTGGACCTTCAGGAACAAATACAATCTCCTCCCCTTCCACCAAATCAGCGATAGGAGTAACTATGATATCATGGAGCTTCCTCAGGGCATTTGTCATCGAGTTTCGCAAGGAGTCCTCGTTCGCTCCTTTTCCATCTCGGCCCACTTCAGGTAACCTTATTTCCCATTCAACAGCAGCCCTTACACTGACTTGTGAGAGAGTAGCCTTATTCAGAGAGGTGATGTAGAATTCTAATTCATCCTGGTAAACAAAGTTGTTCACATGCTTCATTCTCGATCCGACGACTTTCCCATTCCGAATTACCCACGAAACAATGTAAGGTCCGGTTATTGCTAGAAAAACTGCATCTGATAAAACGTTTTTTACTGAAAGGCAATCAGAGCGTTTTCCAGAGCTCGACCGAGCGTAGGCTTGTACAAGGTTATACTTTGCATCCACCAAATCTCCTAGAGCCTGTGCACGTCCCTCCTCGGCAGCAAAAAGAGCTTTGACATCCTCACCCTGTCTCAAAAGAACGCGCCAAATACCCTTGTATGCTGTTTGGTAAACATTTCGGAACGAAATCTTCCATGCATCGTGAGTCAGAAGACCAGCCAGAAGCTCATTAAAAACCTCCACACTGGAAACAAAATAGTCCAGGGCCAATTGGAGACATCCCTGCCCTTCATAATTGAGAGCAAGATTACATTGAGTCCTGGCCATATCAAGCATTTGCCCTTCTTCTCTGGCAATTTCTAGAGTGGTTTTATGGTACTCGATGGCTGTTATGAACTGTCCTAGACCATGATAAGCATTGCCAAGATTTCCATGACTACTTCCTTCTCCAGCCTTATCTCCCACTCCTTTGGCAATTTCTAGGTGACGTTTATGGTACTCGATGGCTGTTTTGAACTGTCCTAGACCATGATAAGCATTGCCAAGATTTCCATAACTCCCTCCTTCTCCAGCCTTGTCTCCCACTTCTTTGGCAATTTCTAGGGGACGTTTATGGTACTCGATGGTTGTTTTGAACTGTCCTAGACCATGATAAGCATTGCCAAGATTTCCATAACTCCTTCCTTCTCCAGCCTTGTCTCCCACTTCTTTGGCAATTTCTAGGTGACGTTTATGGTACTCGATGGCTGTTTTGAACTGTCCTAGACCACGATAAGCATTGCCAAGATTTGCATAACTCCTTCCTTCTCCAACCTTGTCTCCCACTTCTTTGGCAATTTCTAGGTGACGTTTATGGTACTCGATGGCTGTTTTGAACTGTCCTAGACCACGATAAGCATTGCCAAGATTTGCATAACTCCTTCCTTCTCCATCCTTGTCTCCCACTTCTTTGGCAATTTCTAGGTCACGTTTATGGTACTCGATGGCTGTTTTGAACTGTCCTAGACCATGATAAGCATTGCCAAGATTTCCATAACTCCTTCCTTCTCCAGCCTTGTCTCCCACCTCTTTGGCAATTTCTAGGTGACGTTTATGGTACTCGATGGCTGTTTTGAACTGTCCTAGACCACGATAAGCATTGCCAAGATTTCCATAACTCCCTCCTTCTCCAGCCTTGTCTCCGACTTCTTTGGCAATTTCTAGGTGACGTTTATGGTACTCGATGGCTGTTTTGAACTGTCCTAGACCACGATAAGCATTGCCAAGATTTGCATAACTCCCTCCTTCTCCAGCCTTGTCTCCCACTTCTTTGGCAATTTCTAGGTCACGTTTATGGTACTCGATGGCTGTTTTGAACTGTCCTAGACCATGATAAGCATTGCCAAGATTTCCATAACTCCTTCCTTCTCCAGCCTTGTCTCCCAGTTCTTTGGCAATTTCTAGGTGACGTTTATGGTACTCGATGGCTGTTTTGAACTGTCCTAGACCACGATAAGCATTGCCAAGATTTCCATAACTCCTTCCTTCTCCAACCTTGTCTCCCACTTCTTTGGCAATTTCTAGGTGACGTTTATGGTACTCGATGGCTGTTTTGAACTGTCCTAGACCACGATAAGCATTGCCAAGATTTGCATAACTCCTTCCTTCTCCAGCCTTGTCTCCCACTTCTTTGGCAATTTCTAGGTCACGTTTATGGTACTCGATGGCTGTTTTGAACTGTCCTAGACCATGATAAGCATTGCCAAGATTTGCATAACTCCTTCCTTCTCCAGCCTTGTCTCCCACTTCTTTGGCAATTTCTAGGTGACGTTTATGGTACTCGATGGCTGTTTTGAACTGTCCTAGACCATGATAAGCATTGCCAAGATTTCCATAACTCCTTCCTTCTCCAGCCTTGTCTCCCACTTCTTTGGCAATTTCTAGGTGACGTTTATGGTACTCGATGGCTGTTTTGAACTGTCCTAGACCATGATAAGCATTGCCAAGATTTGCATAACTCCTTCCTTCTCCAGCCTTGTCTCCCACTTCTTGGGCAATTTCTAGGTCACGTTTATGGTACTCGATGGCTGTTTTGAACTGTCCTAGACGATTATAAGCATTGCCAAGATTTGCATAACTCCTTCCTTCTCCAACCTTGTCTCCCACTTCTTTGGCAATTTCTAGGTCACGTTTATGGTACTCGATGGCTGTTTTGAACTGTCCTAGACCATGATAAGCATTGCCAAGATTTCCATAACTCCTTCCTTCTCCAGCCTTGTCTCCCACCTCTTTGGCAATTTCTAGGTGACGTTTATGGTACTCGATGGCTGTTTTGAACTGTCCTAGACCATGATAAGCATTGCCAAGATTTGCATAACTCCTTCCTTCTCCAGCCTTGTCTCCCACTTCTTTGGCAATTTCTAGGTGACGTTTATGGTACTCGATGGCTGTTTTGAACTGTCCTAGACCATGATAAGCATTGCCAAGATTTGCATAACTCCTTCCTTCTCCAGCCTTGTCTCCCACTTCTTTGGCAATTTCTAGGTCACGTTTATGGTACTCGATGGCTGTTTTGAACTGTCCTAGACGATTATAAGCATTGCCAAGATTTGCATAACTCCTTCCTTCTCCAACCTTGTCTCCCACTTCTTTGGCAATTTCTAGGTCACGTTTATGGTACTCGATGGCTGTTTTGAACTGTCCTAGACCATGATAAGCATTGCCAAGATTTGCATAACTCCTTCCTTCTCCAGCCTTGTCTCCCACTTCTTTGGCAATTTCTAGGTGACGTTTATGGTACTCGATGGCTGTTTTGAACTGTCCTAGACCATGATAAGCATTGCCAAGATTTCCATAACTCCTTCCTTCTCCAGCCTTGTCTCCCACTTCTTTGGCAATTTCTAGGTCACGTTTATGGTACTCGATGGCTGTTTTGAACTGTCCTAGACAATCATAAGCATTGCCAAGATTTTCAAAACTCCTTCCTTCCCTGGCATTGTCTTTCACTCGTCTGGCCATGCGTTCTACTGCGTGGTTTAAGTCTTCCTAAGGGTTTGGAAATGTGTCGCAAACTTTTATTATACTATTATTCGAACACTTAGTCTTAGTTCCGAATGAAGGTCTTGCATTAAAGGCCAGAGACAACTAGTTTCCTCGTTAGACCTTCGTGATTGGTCTATGAGATACACTAGCAGAAAGATTTTATGAATTCATCGTTCGATGTGGATTTTTGATTAACATGTCGTCTTTGTCAAAGTGATTAAGCGCTAAAAAATGAGGTGATGGAAGGGCAGGCTTATGTCCAACTCATTGGAATATGCCAATTTATATTCATTAGAACGTAAGTATATTTTACAAGACTTCGGCCCTAAGGCTAATCACTTTTTGATGTTCTGGGTGGGAGTAATGTCATCTTGAACAGCTTGAAGATAACTTTTGTCTATGGAAGCGACTAAGAAAAACGGAAATTATGTCAGTGTGGATGTCTGACGAAACAGAGAAACTATTTATCACTGAGATTGAATGTGACTTCGGAAGGATCGACAAGTGTTAGGTGCTAGACAGCTCCTGAATTGTTCCTCTCTGTCCCCTCGTTTTCTTCTATGTGTGCCAATACTCTTCCAGCAAGGCGGCAAACAATCTTAGTTTATAATAGAATTATGATACCACTAAAAACTGGTTCTCAAGTGCCTGGTTGGCCTTTCATTTCAAATACTAGAAGTTTTAAGTCACGTGAAAAATACACACTGACGATTTAAATCGATAGAAAGGGTTGACGTATGAAATAATCTCTGACTAAAAATAACTGTTGTAGCTATTTAACCATCATAATTTCATATTGAGTAGTAATAAATGCCTAAAAAGCTTTTTCAGATCGACAAAAAAGACCAAAAAGCACTTTGAAACTTTGATTTTTTTTCAAAATGGTGACAACTTTGCCTGCAGAAATAGAACCGATGAGATCGAATCTATCTTGCTCTAGGTGTGAGGCAAATCTCCCCTACGACCTGAAAGGTTTATGACTTTGCGAATACAATCCGAGAGTTATCGGAATCATCATCAAATAGTTAGTTGAACCTTTTTTATAAAACATATTAACTATTAACAGCAATGTGCGCTCGTCCGAGGCACTCCTGAGGTGAGCAGACTCGGTTACCAAGTTGCTTCTGTCATAGAAATTGAATTCATAGGAATGTGACATTTAGAACTTAAAAATGATGAGCGAGTTATCGAAAGGTCATTCAAAATTACTATCGCTCATTTTTATTCTTAATAATTTGTCCAAAGCCCTCGGTACACCTTGAATTGGGAGAGAAAAATAATACAAGGTCCCTAGGGCATACTTAACCGCTAATATTTTGCACCTAATAGACGAATGATGAATCGCCATCCAATGCTGGCTACTACATGTCCCTGCGATCGTAACGACACAGCGATGTAATTGGTTGGTTTACGTTACCAAATCTGGTTGAAACATGTGAACTCGAGATGCTCCTTTTAACCTCTTTAAAGTTTTTGGTCGCCTAACATAATTTTTAAAAAACAGTTATCAAGGGATTCTCAAGTTTACCTTTTCTTGCTGTGGCTTTATCTCTCCGGATGCGATTGTCTCACCAACACACTTGTTTAGTAGATGACGCAATCTTTCGCTATTATCGTCCATCTTCATATCGTTAAGTTAAATGAAACTGCTGAGAGGAAGGGTGGAAGGCTCAAGGTTTGTTTCATCCAGTGTTTTGGCGAATGCCAATTATAGACTGCAAGACGTCTTTATGTTCTAGCTTTAAAGTGCATTTTTGGCTGTTGAAAACTCGCTGAAACCACGTCGCAACAAAAATTTGAATCACCTTTAAGACAAAATTGTCAATGATAACTGTAGTTACTTTGCATTTCACATAGTCATTTATTCCTTGTGCAATTCGTTTAAGTGATCCACTTTTCAGCTTTTCTTATTGTTCGCTTTGCCACTTTGTCTGCCTCTTAATTGTTATTTTATACTCATTGACATTAATTTGAACCAGGGATAAATTGTGTCAATTCACTTCGAGAGAAATCTGCACAAAGGAGCAGGGATTACCAACAAATGCTTTCTAAATATCACTTAGTATAAAGCAATGTACGGATATCGTACCCTTTTGACCAAGAAAGGAGAAGCGTTTTGCCCCAAATGCACTCAAGATCATTGGAAATGTGTGATCGCTAGGTTCTGATTTAAGATAAATTGACAGTTTGTGACATGTAGACAGGCAAGGAATAAATATTTAAATGCTTGAGTAGAAATGGAATGATTGATCTTTTAAGATGAGAACTTGCCAAGGCAAGGTGAATTACATCTTAGCAGAAATTTACACAACAGGAACGTTTTTAATAAGCTCAAAAAGGCTGAAGAACTATATATAAGTATTTCGTGATGTTTTGACGGGATAAAAGAAAAGGGCATCTAAGAATTACAAGAGGTTTCAAATTTGTTTTGTATATAAGGAAGTAAGGGGCCACCAGTTTGATGCAAATGGCATACATTTTAAGAGTTATGGAGCAAGCTCTGGGGGACAGCGAGAGAATTAGGGCTTTAATCGTTACACAGACTAACAACTGACGAAAAGATAGAACTGTGACAGCAATAGACAAACAGCGAATGAGTGCTGATTAAGATGGAATTAGAACTGGCAGTTTCAGAGGGGAAGGAAAACAGCTTGGAAGATTTTTATTTTAATTGACATTCCTAAACCATAGTTAGAGATGGAGAAAAGCTGTGAAAACACAAGAACTACAGGGAGAATGCCAAGCAGATTAAAATATTTTAACCTCAACTGAGGCCAGCATCAAAGCGTGTTCTCAATCCAAAGAGAACCTTTAATTTAGATGGAAAATGAAATGAGTATTACACGAATGTGGAAATAGTAAGACATTAAGATCCACCACTTGTCAGTGCTGGGTGACGAGGTTACATGTGACTAAGATGTATTTGGCTAGGGAGGGCGCGATACTTTCCTCGCGGCCTGTTTGCCATTTGAGAGTTTTGTTTTGTATGTTTGCAAAAAAAAACTCAAAAACTGGAGCCTGTTTGTGAGATTGTTGACAAATTGGTATCGATTGTTCATGCCAGGACAATGGATAATGTATCGTTTTTCCTGTGCAAAGCGGGTGTGCAAGATGTCAATAGCTGACAAAAAACGTGAAACGGCGCAAGATAAAGCTCGGGTATTGCTTTTAGCTGGATAATCTGTTATACTTGAGCCCCTGGCGATGAGGAGAGCGCGATTAGTCTGTTAGGCATTATAGCAGTAGATATGCAGCCGATAATTACCTCAAAGTCGTAATCAGAGCTTAGCGACAGGTATTGTTTCTGGTTGAAAGGGTTAACATATTTTGCTGAAGGAAAAGGCAATCTTCAGTCTACCGCCATACATCGTCGAGAATCTATCAATAGTTCTACCGTACATGCAGAAAGTCATGAGGATGTTTATAGCAGAGGGCCATGACCACATCAAAGCTAATAAAAGAACCGTCGGAGTATCAGTATTAACGCTAAGCTTTATTGGAGCAAGGAGGGGTAAGAGCGAGGAGAGCAGGTGGATTTACGAGCCAAAGCCTAGGCGAGTCTTAGCGGTGGAATATCCAGATGGAAGAAGAGGCTGTTGTTTGGGCCTTTGACATCTAAAGTAGTTTCCTACCGGGGCTAACAACATAAGAGCATATCCCTTGTCGCAAAGCTGTCAAAGAGGTCTTTGGACCCAAATCTAAACTATCGGTCAGAATGGAAAGGTTGGTGTTACGTTTGATGCACTTCAAGGCATGATTCTTGTAGGACCGAAATGATTAGGTCATTAGAATTGGCTCAAATTGGCTCTTTAACTTTTAAACACCAAGTGTTCCACGTGTCGACAATACTACCGTGTGACATGAGTTCGGCTACTTCCTATACGTCCCTGAAAATTGAACGAGCAGAGAATCTATCATTGCAAGAGAAATTGTAGCCTTCAATAAATGGAAAGTGAGTCTTGTAAACAGTATCAGTGCTCAAAAGAAATGAGTGCACGCTAAGTTCAGCCATATTTATGGCAATCAGACCTAACCTCTGACACAGAGGTCGATACCGCATGCCTCTTCACGTGCTGGCCCTGTAAAGCTGTTTTATGACAGGAGGATTTCAACAAAGAAGCCAGAATCTGAATGAGGGGACGAGTACCGCGATGAAAGCGATCAGGAAAGACAGACAGACCACAATTCAATAGATTAGTGAGTTGAACAGCAACATCGAAGTGCAGAGTTAAAAAAAGAACATCTGCAGAGTCAAGATTGGCAACAGTGGAAAAAAGTGCTTAATGGGCCAGAGCGAGAGAGAATGAACAAAGCATTCAAGTCATGACTCTGCGTAACCAAAATTTTCCTTCAAGTGCAATTGCATTTTTATAGAGTTTGTATATCGATTACCCTTTGAAACAGCTGGATTTAGACATTTTAGTTTTAACTGATTTTGTTAATTATTCAGCACCATAGCATCTGCCTCAAAACGAAGGCAGATGTAGTGACCATAAATGATGGATAGTATGCTCATCGTCTCTTTCCGAGACCTGACGAGTTAAGAAGGCAAATAGAATAACATAGAAAAAATGGTCTCGCTTTAAGTGACCATTTAATACATGTGGAGGACAATGCAAAAAAGGCCCTTGGGACTCATTCAGAGGTGACCACGACCGCTTAGTAAAAGTGAAATTAAAGTAATTAAGGGGAAACAAATTAGTACTTTGACAACTGTCCGACTAATACAGGGTGATCGCTTAATACAGGTCTGACTGTTGTTTGAAGCACTTTTTACATCTTTTATACGAATGAATTTCTCAAAGGATATAGCTAGTCCTTTCTGACACCAGATCTTTGCTTCATCATACAACTTAAGCTGTACACAAGCTTCAGCTCCTATAAAAACAATGTTTGGTGGGAAATAGTTAAGTGCCTTTATTGAGAAGACAAAAGATTGGCATTTTCAATACACAAAAGATTTTTTCCAATGTGTGACCACGTAGATATGAGCCGAGAAATTTTATGTCAACGTAGCCAGAGCTTTTCTACTGAGTGGCGGCTAAAGCAAAACTTACCTTTCTTAAGGGCCTTGGTGAAAGTTGGCTCCAATTGAACGGCAACCGAGGCATCAACCAGGCTGTTTTCAAAGTTTTCTAAGAGAGGGATATCATACCATAGTAAAAAGAGTATCCGATTCGCTTTTAAACTAGCCTGTTTAGAACTATTTTGAGTTTTTTTTCGCGGCTGAGTGATAAGAAAACCTGCACAATCATTTCACCTCCGATATTGAGATAAGAAGGGGAACTGGAGAGGAGGAAGAAGAGAATACACGCGGGAATTGACGGTGTTAACGGGATTGACTTATTTATTTCACCCCTATTTTTAACATTACGACCTACAACTTGTTCTTCCCTAACCTCCAAACGTTGAACAAGAGTCGTGAGTGATATGAAGCTCTCTTCGGGGCTTTTAGGCTAATAAAAAATGCAAGATACGGATTCTTTGTCTTAAGTAGTCATTATATTACTGGATATTCTGCAACTTGTTTGGAGTCATCAATAAACGTTCAGAAAAATGAGCCTAAAATGGGACCACATAACCCTTTTTGAAGATGAACTTTTAAAGTGAACTACAAATTTTTTAACATTCAAATTCCATACCTAAATGGAAATGTGCCGCTGCCCTGTTACTGTAGAGTTTGGCTGTCAGCCGATTATCTTTGCAGTTTAGTTGAAGTCCCTCGGTGTAGAGTTCTATTGCACCATGATAATGTCCCTGCATGTATTCTTTGTTACCTTGCTGAAGACAGTCCTTTCCTATCACTAAAAATGCCGGAAAACGGAAACGTTACTCGATATGACCACTAACTTGCAACACCTAGGATACCCAGTAAAGTCATTCTCATGTCCAAAACTATACAAGTCCATTCACTGAGTGTTCATTTCTCATATTTTTTCAAATGAAACATGGGATTTACGATTTTGAGAAAATTTTGAGCAAGTGGATCAAGGAAAGATCCACAATGACAACAACGATAAAACAGCCTCAACAAGAAAACCAAAGACTTAACAACAGCTTATGGCAACAAAAGTAAATAACTGGTTTAAAGAGCGGGGAAACACAAACAACAAAGGCGCGATAGGTTAGATTTATTTGACATTTGATTGGCAAGTCCGTGACGACATTTTGAAAACAATCGTTAAATAAACTCAAACAAAACAAGAGAGGTTTTGGGATTATATTTTACATTAATGTACGTTGCCGTTCATAACATTCCATAACTAACAATTATTCCACGAGCGCGCGTTTGATATGAGATGATAGATATCAAACAAGGCGCGTAGCGCCGAGTTGGCTATAATCATCTCATATCCAACAAGAGCGAGTGGAACAATTTTTGTATTAAAAACGTTAAATTAAGTTATTAAATTTTATTAAATTTTGTTAAATTTTTAGCTCCCTTTTAATTTTAAGCTGACACGTACGCTTGCCATATTTGTAGATTATGGTATATTGGCTGATATACCATAATGGCTAAGCCAATAAAAAGTCTTCAATTGCATTATCCAATGATCTAGTTTTTAATAATTTGAGTTGTAATATAACCAAAGGAAAGCGCGCGCTCTGATTGGCCAATTCTGTGTCGACCATTTGCCCATGGATATGCGTTGCTGACATGAAGAAACGCGATGACTGTTTTACGCACGCTTTTTTTTCTGGTCACGTAATATTTGTTACATAAATAGGAACTCTTTTGCTACAATGTATCGTTGTCAGGCTATAAAACAAATGGTAAACACCAAAGCGTACGCTATTGAGTTATGCATGCCATGAGAAGGTTTGCTAAGCACTCAAGAAGCCAAAGTCCCTCTCGGCTATCACCCAGCGCGACCCTTACGCTTCTTTAGTACCTAAACACCTCCCACCTGCATCCATTACTCAAAATTAAACGCTGTGGTGTTAACCATTCAATAATTTTCAAGATGAACGGCTCACTTTTTCAATTTACAATTTTTAAAGGTTACCTATTTGTTTCTTTGGGCTACAGAGACCACCTTTTTTTTTTTCCGTACGACGATAGTAATAAGATTTCCTCCCAAAACAATTAACATTTGACTTCGTTTTGTTTGACAAAATTGAAAACTTTGTACTAAATCAGTTCGAACTCTTAATCCATTTTTTGCAACGTTCCCACAATTTCTCACAGCGATGACTTACTGATAAGAAAGATTATCACATCGACAAGTTTGTTAAAAACCATAGTTACGGATATTCGCGGCCGTAAAATTACAAGGTGGGAACAAGATTAATTTCAGCCTTGCGTGACAGACGCTTTAGTATGTAACATCTACACTAGTACCAGATTGCCTCCCGTCTTCAACGTCTTCGTCAAAGAATGTTTGACCTACCGGTATAAATGATTGAATTTTTCTCTTTCAAGTCCACAGTGAAGCTCAATTTTACCCTAGATTTTTCTTTAAACTTAAATGTGTCCGAAAATGCCAAGAAAAACAGACGCCTCCGCTAGCTTACGGAATGTGGTGTTGTAAACCATTTCGCCATGTGGAATGGATGAGAATTTGAAACGACAGCAAGGATAAAAACCAGTCTGTCGTCGTTAGCTATGCAAGGGTAGCTTATTGTCTTGATTCCTGATCAATCACGGTGCTAACTGCAAAAGTGTGCTTGGAATTCCGGCGTTAACCACAGGGTACCTAATTAGACTGTGTCGTGACGTAACTGCCGATGTTGCGATTTTCACAAAGTTCAGCCTGGTTTTTTCGTGGGAAAATAGAAAGCCCTAAACTAAATATTATATCCTCGAAAACAACACTATTTTCACTTATCACGAGCTTAGCCTGAACCGATTGTAAGTTACACTGCATGTAGAAAATGATAATTGAAAATTTGCTACAAAATGCGATATTTGGATTTTGAAATATTGGTAATTTTCAAGAGTTTTTGTGAGCTCCAGATTAAATGAAATGGTCCCGTTTTTTACTAAAACCATGCCGGTATCCTTCCTATACAAATTTATAAAATTGATATGAGCTTGCTTTCTTTAGCACTTTTCATAAACAAAGCTCATTTGCCTCTACTGGGGCACTGATTTCCGCCATTTTACGGCTACCGACGCTCGTTTCAGTTTTCGTGAATTTTCTACGATAAAGATGCAAGTCTAAAAAAAAAAAAAAAAATGCCACGTTTGTATGTTCACTACAAGGTATCTCTGGGCAAAATTTGAAGGTTTTCAATTTTTCGACCATGTGCCACATTTTTCGATTTCCACTCGGTCAATTCACAAAGTCGCTGGTAAATGGCCACTAGTGGGCAAAATGGCAAAACAGCTACTGGTGGCCAGAAGGACAAAGCGGTCACTTGTGGCTAAAATGGCGAAAGAGCCACTTGTGGCCAAAATTGCAAAACGGCCGCTTGTCAGCAAGATTCGTAAAGGGCCACTTTTGGCTAAAATGACTAAACAGCCGCCAGCGGCCAAAATCATCGAAAACGGCCACTAGTGGCTAAAATCTCAAAACGGCCACTAGTGGCTAAAATCTCAAAACGGCCACTAATAACCAAAATCTTAAAGACATCCGCCAGTGGCGAAAATGGCAAGACAGCAACTAGTGGGGACTGACCAAAGCTGCAAAACGGCCACTAGTGGCCAAAATTGCAAAACAGCCACCAGTGACCAAAATTGCAAAACAGCCATCAGTGGCTAAAATCGGAAAACGGCCACTAGTGGCCAAAATCCCAAAACGGCAACTAGTGGTTAAAATCCCAAAAAGGAAAGAGGTGGCTAAGATGGCGCAACGGCAACTAGTGCCCGAAATGGCAAAACGGCCACTAGTGACGAAAATTCCAAAACGGCTACTAGTGGCCAAAATGGCAAAACGACCTCTGGTGGCCAAATTTCGAAAACGATCACTAGTGGCTAAAATATCAAAATGGTTACTAACGGCCAAAATTTCAAAACAGCCACTAGTGGCCAAAATTACTAAACAGCCACTATAGGCAAAAATTGCCAAAAGGCCATTAATGGCCAAAATCCCTAAAGGGCCACTATAATAGCCAAAATCCCAAAACGGCAACTAGTGGTTAAAACGTTATGTGATATTTTGTAAGCCTTGGCTTGCGCTTACATTGCTTTGGTTTTGGTTTAACAACACTTAAATGAAAAGCGCTTTTAAAGCAGCGGTTTAACTGTAATTGTTAATTGGATGTCTGATTTAACGTTTAGTTCAACGCACTGGTTGTCTCACTTACCAACTAAGGGGTCTTCGTCTGGATCCACATCTTGATCACCTGAACTGTCGTTCTCTGAAATCATAGCAACGATATATAAGATATAATTTGCGTGTGATACAAGTCAACTTATTTTCGACTTAGGGACCCTTAATGGGTGCGCAATTCATGGAATATACAGTTTGATTTCCATGCACGTTGATAACCCCACTGATTGGACTAACAAGGTATCAATTTGATTGAATCGATATAACTGACCCTGTTTGTGGACAGGTTAAACTCTTCCTCATCGAGTTTGTGTCAATGGCACACGCTAAAAGCTGATCACGATCATTTTCTCACCTGACGAATTGTTGACGGCAAAGTCCTCGTTTCCTTCAGCAGCGTCAACTTGTGCCTCTTTAAGAACTAAAATGAAAGGGGTGATGATAACAGCAAAAACAATTATAATTTTTAACGGTCCTTTGTATCTTACTCTTTTATCTCCTGCCTTTTACCCTTCTGTTGAGAAGAATCTGCCCTAAGTAAGTAATTCAGTTTCCGAGAGTCAATCGTTTAACTTAACTCGGTTAAACATCGATCTTGCAGAGTCCCAATCAACATTTTAGCTCAGTAAACGATGTTCAGAATATAATTGCTTGCATCACCAATTCTCGTCGCCGATCTTTTAAGCCGCTCCCTGTTAGTTTGGTTCCTAAATGCTTTTTTATTTTGTATTTTTTATGGATCTCGCCATAGTCTTGGTGCAAAAAAACCTTGGTGATAAGCGCCACCAATCTTTTGCAGAAGAAATTTCTTTGTATACCAGGCCGATATTTCTTTTCTATACCAGGCTTACCCTCCGTCAGTTAAGACTTCAATAATTTCACCGAGTTTTACCTTCCACAGACGTATTGCTTGAATCCAGGTTTTTGTCACCGAAAGTAGCCTTACTTTTGTCTGTTAAAGAAATGACAAAGAAAAGACTTTCACTGATCGTCTTTTTTTTTTTTTATCGCATATTGTGTGTTCTGTAATTCCCTATTGAGCTGATTCTCTTTATCGTGATCAATAAATTTTCTTTTGATCACAGGTGCGATTCTTGGACGAAACCAATGATCGCGCAATTGACGACTGGTGTATTCGACGGTCGCGATACAGAGACTACTCGTTATGCTCATCATAGCTGACAAATGACGGTTGGAGTTGTGTCATTTTAATTATGTTTAAAATCTGACAAAGTCTAATTTTTTCCTCACCTGAGAAACTGCTGTCGACGTCAGCAACGGCCAGGTTTCCATCAGCTGCCATATTGGTCTCTTCGTCAACTGAATATAAACTAACAGTTAATTAAAACAGGCGCGATCTGGGGTGATTTTCATTTTTTCACCCCCTGATACATTCCAGGATTTTCCCCATAAAGTCACAATATTTAAGTATAAAATAGCTTAAAATACTGAAAAAAATCAAATTGCACGGTGATGGTGCAACGTTTGAGCTGTGAAGAAAATTTACCCATTATTTTAATTTATTATTTTTTCACTCGAAAGTTCAACCTCTGTCGCAACATTTCCAAATAACCCTTGCCATTCTCAGGTCTTTTTGTACAAATTTTGTTGATTCATGTACTTCTTTTGACGATTCACGGCCCATAGTCGCTTAACCAAATAAACTCACGACACAGTGTCAGAAAAATCTTCAAATTTGTTGGATATAACAAGGCCTTAAAACCTTGGTTTGAAGGTTGGAAAACTCTACGGAAAAATTGCATGATAGGAACATTCCAAGTTATTTTTCCTTGTTTTAAACAGAAACTGTGCCAAGTCTCACTCAATTTTGGAGCTTCCTAGATAATTTCCCGCAGATTTAAGCTTACACACATTAGTAGTTTACAATATCTCTTACTTATACCTTTTGGTTTGATTCCATCATCATTTGCGGATTCCTTCTTGGATGTAAAATAATCTTGAAATTGTAAGAAAGACAAATTCAATTAGAACAATGAACTGAATAATATTAGATTGTGCGGTGACGATACAATGTTTGGGCTGTGAAGAAAAAATTATTTTCTATCCCTAAGACTGACTCACTGATACTCACTCGATCCGTGTTCAATCTGTCGAAAGTCCAAATTGTCTTGCAACAGTTTTTTTTAGAAAATGTGAGAAAGAGTATAAAATTGTTTGATATAACAAGGCCTCAGAAGCTTGGCTCGTAGTTGGGAAACAAATTGAATTAATTCCATTTTAAGCTTTCTTGTCTTGGTTTAAACAGAAACTTTGCCGAGCGTCACTTTATTGTGGCTCACACTCATCAGTTTTCAATGACTTTTTGTACCTTTTGGTTTGCTTCCATCGTCATCTGATTCCTTCTTGGATGCAAAATGATCTAAAACAGCAAATAACACAAATTCACTTTGAGCAAAGAACACTGTTACTGTTGATTTTGTCAGTGTGTTCGTTTCCATAGCGCTCGTTGTACTCAGTGGTTACAAACTTAGAATACAATCATCTTCTTGGGCGTTTTTTTCCCCAACCTGATGAGAGTCCATCATCCAGATCCAGTTTTTCTTGGATTGCTGTAACTTTATCCTTCGACGCACCTAAAAAGATAGAATTGGGTTGTGCTTTGGAAATCAATTGAAATTGATGAAAGATGATAAATTGCTAAAAGATAACCGCCGGACTTCGCATAAAACTTTGCATCTAATGTGCCAGATCAAGAATAATTGGGGATGTTTCTCGCCTTAGGTTCTCCTATTGTTGATGTTAATTACTGTCTTAGAGATAAAAGAATATGGAAATAAATCTGGCCCATTTAACTCCACCAGGCTCAATCTTTTAAAGACTTTGATTTCACCTCACTTCCTCGCTTACTTACTGACGGAATATACTTCATATCCAGTTTATTCTCAATAGAAGTAGCTTTACTGTTGTCGGTCAATAAAATTAAAACGAAATGCCTTTCATTCTTTTCTGAGTTATCAACTGGTCAAAGAGGCAATTCATGGACTAAACTTGTAATAGTGCGATTCATAGGTGCTCTCTCAGATACCAAAAATATTTCGGTTGCTCATCATAGTTGACAAACTTCAATGTCCAGTTGTTTTAAATGGGGCCCTCGATAATTCTATAAAAAATCTGAAGAAGCTTTATATTTTTTTCTCACCTGGTGAACTGTTGTCAGCAAAGTCCAGGCTTCCTTCAGCTGCTACAGGGGAGGCCTGGTGACCAACTAAAATACCTATACATATCAATAATAATAACACTCTTACTCATGAGAAACTCGTGACTTTTGTTTTGTTCATCACCTAACTTATTCAAGGTTTTTCCTCCTGAAGTGAAAATATCTAATACCGAAATCAGTTTGGAAAGTAAAAAAATTAAAACCTATGGCTATTATGCAGACCTACGTCAAGGGGAAAAGTACCTAATACCGTAATCAGTTAGGGAAGTGAAAGAATTAACACTCATGGTTATTGTGCAGATTTAGGCTCTCAAATTAGTTTCTTCTTATGTTTATTTCTATCCTAAATATTGACCCACAGAAAGTTATTCCCTCAGTTTCAAATCTTCGAAAAGTTCACTCGCTTTGCAGTGTGTTTCCCATTGTTTAATTGACGCCTAAGCTTACACACATTCTGAGTTTGCACTAATTACTTGTACCTGTTGATTTGTCATCATCGACATCTGACTCCTTCTTCAATCCAAATTGACCTTGAAATGGTAAAGAAGAATACTACACTTTAAGCAAACAAAACCTTGAGCCGTAGTGATTCAGTTGTGCGTGTTTGATTAATTTCCAAAGGTCTTAGAGAAGAGCGATTTATTTGATGTTTTATTGCTCTAACCTGATAAAAGCTCCTCTTTTAAATCCACCTTCTCTTGGTTTGCTGAGTCCTTCCCTTTCAAAGTATCTAAAATGAATAAAAAATCAAACACATTGAGTTGTGCTTTGGAAATCTCCTTTCAACGATGATAGTAAATTTCAAGACAGAAACCTGCCTACTCTGCAAATTTCTCAAGCATTAGATCCCTGTATTAGATGCAGCTAGCTGCCTGTTAATTCATTTCAAACCAAAGTTTAAATACTAAACCAGATTAATGATTGAAATACCTCTTTACTATTTACAGCTTGTCTATGTACCTGTGGGGCTGCCGATCTCTAAGTCTTCTTTTTTTCCAGATACCGATAAAACTTGAGTTTTCTCCGACTCTAAAGAAAAAAAAAATGGGCTTGAATGATCGTCATCCACATTATCATATTTTTGTGATTATTCATGTTTTCATTATCAATAGATTCTGTTTACCGTTCCCCTAATCGTTTGGGTCATGTAACAATTAATTCTACGAAGTCCTTATGAGATACTTTCCTACTATGAATATGTTGTATTATTAATGATCCATTTCAGTCCTACTTACCTGTAACTGACGAAGAAGCTGTAAAATCCACTCCTTTATCACTTACGGTACCTTCACTTTTAGCTGTTCCTGAAATTTCGATGAAAAGATGCACCTTATCTAAGTTGATTTTAAATATGGAGCTTCTTAAACAAATTCGCGTAGATTTAGGCTTACACACATTAGTAGTTTTAGAATTATCTCTAGCTTGTACCTTTTGGTTTGCTTTCATCATCATATGATTCCTTCTTGGATGTAGAATAATCTAGAAATAATCAACACAAAATCAATTAGAACAAAGAACTGAAAGTATTGAATTGTTTGGTAACGATGCAATGTTTGGGCTGTGAAGAAAGACTGACCCCGCACTGATACTCCGTAAATCCGTTTTTCAATCCGTGGAAAGTCCAAATTTGTCTCGTAACATTTGTTCCAAGTAACCCTTTCTGTTCTTTTAGGTCCTTTTGTACAAATTTTGGAAGGGGTAAGCTATGTGCTCCTTTTGTTTCAAGTTACTAAGGCCTAGAGTCGCTGAAACTATTATACACGATAGAAAGGGTGAGAAAAAACACAAAATTGTGTAATATAACAGGACCTCAAAAGCTTCGCTCGTAGTTGCGAAACAGATTGAGTTCTTTCCATTTTAAGTTATTTTGCTTTGGTTTAGAACAGAAACTTCGCCGAGCGTCACTTGTGTGTGTATTATGTCGTGTAGATTTAGGCTCACAATGATTACTTTATCAATGATTTCTTGTACCTTTTGGTTCGCTTTCATCATCATCTGATTCCTTCTTGGATGCAAAATGATCTTGAAACAGCAAATAACACAAATTCACTTTGAGCAAGGAACACTGTCAATGTTGAGTTTGTCAGTGTGGGTTTGTCAGTTATAGCGCTCGTTGTACTCAGTGGCTATAAATTTAGAATACAATCATCTTTTTTGCGGTTTTTTTTTTCTCTCACCAGAGGAACGTCCATCATCCAAATCCAGTTTTTCTTGGATTGCTGTAACTTTATCCTGCAACGTACCTAAAAGATAGAATTGGGTTGTGCTTTGGAAATTACACGAAATTGATGAAGGATAATAAATTGCTAAAAGATAACCACCCGAATTTGCATAAAACTTTGCACCTAATATGCCAGATCAAGAATAATTGGGGATTTTTTTTTTTTCGCCTAAGGTTTTCGTAATGTTGCTTTTAATTGCTCTCCTAGTGAAAAAAGAGAATAGAAATAGATCCGGCCGACTAAACTCCACTAGGCTCAATACTTTAAAGGCTCTGATCTCACCTCACTTCCTCGCTTACCTGCTAAGGGAGCGTCCTTCATGTTCAGTTTTTTCTCAACAGAAGTAGTTTCACTTTTCTCTATAATAAAAATGACAACTAAATAATTTTCACTCTTTTCTGAGTTATCAACTCGTCAAAGAGGCAGTTCATGGACTGAACTTGTAATAGCGTGATTGATAAGTGGTGACTTAGATTGTCGAGAAACCAAGAATATTTGCTTTTCTTATTATAGTTGACAAACTTCCAGGTCTAGTTGTCTTATCATTGATAATTCTAAAAAAAATCTAAAGAAGCTTTATGTTTCTTTTTCTCACCTGGTGAACTGTTGTCAGCAGAGTCCAGGCTTCCTTCAGCTGCTGCAGGGGAGGTTTGGTGACTAACTAAAATACCAATAAATATTAATTAGTACATTGTACGCCGCACCCTTGAGAAAGATGAAGCGGATCCCGTGGCTACCCGAGCGGTCCAAGATGGGCCCATCTTGCCCGCCCAGGATTTTCGGCATCGATCCCGCGCATGAAAAAAAAATTGAATTAGAACTATGGAAACGCAAAAAGCTGCTTAAGAAAATCCAAACAAAGAAAACAGAAACGACTCTCGTAAGTTTGTTAAGTACAAACACAGTTGGCTTTCTTTCCCGACTCTCAAAGTAAACAGGTCACTCCTAATTCTTATTTAGGGAACATTTTTTTGCAATAGAATAAATCCTTTATCAACCGAGCTTGTTCGGTCAAGATCGCTGGATAATAGCACGGTGTTTTTTGTTTTCTGTTTTTCGCATTTTTATGGACCTCGGCCTCGTCACAGTCCGTAAAAATGCAAAAACAGAACTTGGTCACTATCCAGCCATCTTGACCTCACGCTTGGTTAATAATGCATATATAATAATAACACTCCTACTCGAGAGAAACTCACGACTTCTGTTTTCTTCATCTCCTAATATATTCAAGGTTTTTACCCCTGAAGTAAAAATATCTAAGACCGAAATCAGTTTGAAAAGTGAAAAAATTAAAACGCATGGTTATTATGCAGATTAAGGTTGTAAAATAATTTCTTTTTTGGCTCTGTCTTAAATATTGACCAACAGAAAGTTACTCAATCGATTTCCAATCTTTAAAAGCTCACTTGCCTTGTAACTTGTTTCCCAGTGTTTAATTGACGCCTAGGCTCACGCATATTATAAGTTTGCACTATTTACTTGTACCTGTTGATTTGCCGTCACCGTCATCTGACTCCTGGAACTCAAATTGACCTTAAAATGGTAAAGAAGAATATTTCACCTTAAGCAAACGAAATTTAGAGCCGTAATGATTCAGTTTTTTGCCTTTATTTTTATTTGCGTGTATTTTCAAAGGTCTTTTTGTAGTCACAAACTTCAGAAGTAAAATTCATTTGCTTTTTCATTTCTCTCACCTGACGAAATCTCATCATCCAAATCCGCCTTCTCTTGTTTTGCTGAATCTTTCCCTTCCAAGGTATCTAGAAATAAATAAAGAATCAGACATATTGGGCTGTTCCTTAGAAATTTCCTTTTAACGATGAAGGATAATGAATTTCTAGAAAGTAATCGCCTACTCCGCACACACCAAGAAAAATAATTACACCCTCTATCGCTCCTGTTATCTCAGTATTGTTGCTTTTTATTGTTCTCAAGCGTTTCAGTACTTTATTATGTGTGGCTGTCTGTTAATTAATTTTCAACCAAAATTTAATTAATAAATCAGATCGATGATTGTAATATACTTCTACAATGTTTGAAGTCTAACTCAGTACCTGTGGAGGTGGCAATCTCTAAATCCTCTATTCTTCCAGGTGTCGATGAAATTTGAGTTTTATCCGGCTCTAAAATAAAGAAAAAAGGGGTTTGACTGGTCGTCATCACCGTTTTTATCGTCATGAACAACATCATAATCTTGTTACTATATATGTTTTAATTATCAATAGATTCTGTTTACTTTTCCCACAACAGGGCTAGAGAGAAAAGAGTATAGAAATAAATCCGGTCAATTAAACTCCACCAGGCTCGATATTTTAAAGACTTTGATTTCACCTCACTTCCTCGCTTACCTGCTAAGGGAGCATCGTTCATGTTCAGCTTTTTCTCAACAGAAGCGGCTTCACTTTTTTCTGTCAATTAATTTACAAAGAAATGATTTTCAATCTTTTTTGAGTTATCAACTGATCAAAGGGAAATTCATGGCCAAAATATGTGATAGCGCGACTGATAAGTGGTTTCTTAGATTGTTCATGCCAAGAATATTTGCTTTGCTCATCATAGTTGACAAACTTCCGCTTCCAGTTGTCTTATCATTGATAATGCAAAAAATCTCAAGAAACTTTATTTCTTTTTCTTACCTAGTGAACTGTTGTCAGCAAAGTCCTGGCTTCCTTCAGCTGCTACAGGGGAGGCCTGGTGACAAACTAAAATACCAATACATATAAATAATAATAACACTTTAACTCGTGAGAAACTAACGACTTTTGTTTTCTTCATCTCATAAGATATTCAAGGTTTTTCCCCTTGATGTAAAAATATCTAAGACCGAAACTAGTTGGAAAAGTTAAAAAATTTACATCGCATGGTTATTGTGCAGATTAAGGTTGTAAAATAATTTCTTCTTTATTTCTATCTCAAATATTGACCGACAAAAAGTTATTGAGTCCGTGTCAAATCTTTCGAAACTCACTTGCTTTCCCAGTGTTTAATTTAGGCTTAGGCTCACACATACTCTGAGTTTGTACTAATTACTTGTACCTGTTGATTTGCCGTCACCATCATCTGACTCCTTTAATCCAAATTGACCTTGAAATGGTAAAGAAGAATATTTTACTTTAAGCAAAGTAAAACTTTGAACCGTAATGAATCAGCACTAGTTGTTTGCGTTTCATTTATTTTCTTTAGGTCTTTTTGTAGTCACAAACTTAAGAAGTGCAATTCATTTGCTGTTTTTTTTTCTTTCACCTGATGAAAGCTCATCATCCAAATCCACCTTTCCTTGGTTTGCTAAGTCTTTCCCTTTCAAAGTACCTAAAATAAATTAAGAATCAAACATAAACCGCTGTTCTTAGGAAAGTTCCTTTAAACGATCAAGGATAATGAATTTCTAGAAAGTAACCCCCTACTCTGCAAACATCAAGAAAAATAATTGCACTTTTTTTCACCCCTGCTATCTCAGTATTGTTGCTTTTTATTGTTCTCAAGCATTTCATTACTGTATCATATGTGGCTGTCTGTTAATTCATTGTAAAGTAAAATTTAATTTATAAACCAGATCTTTTATTTTAATATTTCTATACTGTTGACAGTTTAACTCTGTACCTGTGGAACTTTCGATCTCCAAATCCTCCAGTTTTCCAGATGCCGGTGAAACTTGAGTTTTCTCCGAGTCTAAAATTAAAAGAAAAGGGTATAAATGATCGTCCTCGTCGTTTTTATCGCTGCAACATCATCATATTTCTGTTACTACTTGTGTTTTCATCATCATTAGATTCTGTTTACCCCTCCCATAGCCGTCTGGGTCATGTGACATGACATAATTGTATGAAATCCTTATAAAAGATACTTTCCTACACGAAGATGTTTTATTGTAATCCAAGTCAGGCCTACTTACCTGCAACTGACGAAGAAGCTTTCAAATCCACTCCTTTATCACTGGAGGAAGCTTCACTTAATATATCTTTCCCTGAAATTTCGTGGAAAAGATGTATCGTAACTAAGTTAATTTAAATGTGTTGTTGGTTAAATATAGTTTAACGCTTCTGAATGGTCGATTGTCTTTTCAAGTTAAGCTCGGTGCAGCATAAATTTAGTTCAGCATGACTGGTCTAGTTTGTAACAACAAATGAAATAAAAAAGCCAGCTTATGATCAAGAACGCATATCAGACATTGAACTTGTCACACCCAACCAAATGGTATTCTATAACAGGCGGCGAAGTTTAAGCGAGAGACAAGCGAGCGGTGTAGTGCGTAATTAGACCTACAGGATCATACAAATTCTAGAAGGATGAGTTGATTAACAACACGGATACTTTCTGTCCATCGTGAGGAAATATCTCAGGAAACATTTAAATCTGGTTTTCTTTTGCCGCGTACTATTTACATGTAGCTACAATTCAAATCGATTAAAAATTTGGTGAGCCACTTTAATAAGAGAGGACAATACGGATCTAATGAAGTTACTTTGGCTTCAAATGTAGCAAGGGGTAGACAAAGTAAATTACAAGACATTAACAGAACTGTCGTACGAGGTTACAAGGAAACCAACGCTATTCTCAGGATTCGAAAAAAAATTTTAACGAACACTGTGACGTCACTCTTTAAAGTTCCATTCTATGAGCTGGTGAATTTTGCAAACCTAATACTTGTTAACTCCAATCTCTTTATTTGTTTCGTTCCATCATTTTTTCTTGACGAAATGATGTCGAACTGTAGCTCTCCAGCTGGCGTTAGCATGAATTTTGGAACTCGACCGATCGGGTGAAACTTTAAGTGTAGTTACGGTTCAAAACTTTCATGAAGATGAGTAAACAGATTTACAAATAAATGATAAAGTGAGAGCTTCTGTAAACCAAAAAAAAAACCAAGGAATTCAGCAGGGTGTCAAGAGAGATTTGTCCCACGTGTTTTAAATGTGATATACATCGCACGCCGTTTTATCAAGTAAGAAAAACTAAACAAAAACAATACTAGGATACCTTTCTGCGTTCGACTTTAATGGCCGCTTTTAAACTATGCAAACTCGATTTATCGTCAAAAAAGCCAGTACCCTGAACTAGAGATAGTATCTACCACGGCGTTTTTTTTTTTTCTTTTTAAGTTTTGAATGTCGTGTCTCTCGCTTAAAAAGATTTGCAAAGATGTCGACACTGTGGCAATCGACCCGTGGAGCGTAATTCTACCCTGGCACAAACTGGCTCCAAATGTCAATGAATAGCCGCACACGTCTGACTCTAAAATCTGAGCGAAACAAGCGGTTAGCTCCTCAATGTATAAAAGCTGTCATTTTCTTTTAGATGTTAGTGACAACGCCGTCATAGGGATTCATCTTTATTCTCGTTAAAGATTAAATTAATTTGTCCATCTTCCCACTATGTGCATGCCATAATTTGCTGAAAAACTTTTTCTTTTACCTGTGGAACTCTCGCTCTCCAGACCTAGTTCTTCTTTCAATTGCGAAACTTTATCCTCAGCCATAACTAAGAATAAAAACAGAACCAAACCAATTTCCTTCGTGTCATAAACATTTGTTTAAAAAACGATTCTGAATGCAAAGGTAAAACAGGTAAACATATTACAGTCTAAAACATTGTAGAGAAAAATTGGAATGTATCCTATATTTTATATAAACTTTTTAATCTACTAGGAAAATAAGAAAGAAAGATAACAAAACACCGTACACGTTGTTGGACCGACTGCGGTTGAATATGAAATAGAAATAAACGTTATAAGTTTTCTAGCTTCAGAATGATGAATCTCCGAGTTTCAACAGTTTCGCACAGTAGCGCTCTTACTTGGGATCGTCTTGATCCCCATGGCGAGTAGAATAAAGAAAAAAACTAAAATCAGTCCACTAAGTTTGCAGGGATAGTCGTCATTTTGTTGATTTGCGTTCAAATATATTTAACGTACATTTGAGTAAGATGACGCTTAAAACAATGCACCACAACTGAATTCTTACCTCAATCTCAAAGATAAATTCTTGAAAAAATGTTTCCGCGATCAAACTTTCTCGAGCTCTTGACTCTAGATGAAAACGTGATTGTCTCCAAAATGAACATGTAACATGTACAGCGTTCTTGTACAGACAGGAAGTCGTAGGGAGGTTGTAGGTAATTTTAAGAAAAAAAAAAACTGGAAACGGAAACCAGAACTTCACGTTTCATTTTCGTATGTCATATTTTTATTACGGTGCTGGGTAATTTTTAGCATTATTATCGAAAGCTTGACTGAATCGAAAACTGTCGCGAACGACATCATAAGCGCTGCTGCTCTCAAATCATAAATAAAACCATCATCCAATTATACAGAATGATTTAATGAAGAAACTGATTGGCAGAGAATGTTTATATTTGCTTTCAAGACGTGAAAGCACAATTATCCGGAAAGGACTTCAACTCACACGTATAACAACGCTTGATCAACACGAGAGAGATGCGCAGCAGTAGTGTGGTGAATTTTACAGAAGACACTGTTAAATTCAACTCCTCTGCTCCTTTTGCTAGAGCTACCTGTTACCTACTAAATTTCCCTTCTACCCCCCCCTGTGATCAGAACTCATATTCTCCACAATGTTCTGTATACATTTCATATCACTGACAAGGAGAATTTGTGTATCGATCAAGAGCTTCTTTGGTTGGCAATCAATTTCTTAATTCTCGCTTTCAACTTTCTTCTGTAATCGCATGTCACCACTAAATATAACAACAGATTATAAAGCCCTTGGCCTACTATTTTTGATAGGCATGGTTCGAAAAGAAAATTTATTATTTACGCTGGCCCTCCCACAGAGAAATAAAAAAGTGGGATGCCAACACCAGCTTCTTCCGAGCAACAAGAAAGCACTAAGCCTCGAAAGAATTCGAAAAGCACCAACGATAGAACTAAAGCGAACAGCAGATCAAATTTGTTCACATTCCCCTGCAGGAACGATGAACGCGTGACTAAAATTTGCTTTGTCCCCAGCATAAGCGGCCTTCGTAGCTCAGTTGATATTAGCGTCCAAATAGTGCCTAGAAGGACTAGAGTACCACACCTTATGCCCCGGGCATCGAATGCCCCCTTGCATCATAAGTTGACTTCATTTGACTTCATAATGGCCTCAGTTTCAACATGCGTTTATTACATTGCAAGAACCACTTTGCATGTGATCCACCCAAGATCACATGCATGCTTTACTATAATGTTTCTACTCAGTTTAGAAACTAAAATACCCTACACATCTTAAAAACGACAGCAGAACTGATAAGTATTGGTGCGGTTGCGGTAATGGTATGGCCAACTGACTTGATGACTTAAACTGGCCACCTTAGAGAGTTTCTAAGGTTACGTTTCGAGCGTTACCCTTCTATTCGCTTTGACGAGGGGCTAACGCTAGAAACGTCAGCCATAGAAACTATTTACGGTGGCCAATTTACAAAATCAACTCTGCTGATATAACCAAACTCTCTCCAATGGCGTTTTCAAACGTTCTCGAGAATATATACTACAGCGAAAGCTGTAAACAGATTAAGGAGCCTTTGCTTAAATGTGCTGTAAGTGTTACTTCTACACAATATTTATCTAAGTTTCCATTAGACTGTTAAATATGTTGTTTCTTGTATGTGGCGTGTTTTCACAGATGCTTATCATATATTACAAGCTCTTTACGACTGTGATAGATTAATTGAATTCGCGCGAACTGGACACAGGCTGAATTAACAATTGATTACATGTTTAAGAGATTGTGCGTTGTACTTTTAAGAACTGTAGAGGAAGCTCATAAAAGTAGTGTTGCTTTTGTAAGCATAACCAAACTTAAAACTCTTTTATGTTTCATCAACGGCTACTTATGGATTTTAAGCAATGACTCATAGTCTTAAGCCCTCCCCGCCATTTTCTCTTCAGAAATAATAAGAATGCGCTAAACGACAATTTAACGTTTTCAATAAGAGGTCGGTTAATGTTTCTGTAGAGGGCATACATCTTCATTTCCTTTTGAAAAGTTTCTTAAAGCCTTGGAACTCTTTCATGTCTGTTATTAGATTGACATGATCCAAGCATTTTTACTCAAGATCCTGTCAAACAGGTTCTCAATAGCATCGTGCGAAATCTGCGATCACGTGACAAAAACGTATAAAGATGACTGACCCGGCAATCTGTAGTTTTACTCAGTTAAGACTGAGTCAATTTCGATCCTCAGGGTTCCGCCATTTAATTTCGATTAGTTTCAGGTCCTCAAAATGAAAACCGTAGCTGACCTGATGCCGTTTTTTTTCGTTGTCTTCGGTAAGTTGTTCATATAAAGCTTAAAAGAGATTTCTTTTCGTTTCGGAACCAGAAACGCCCTAAAGCAAGTTGTTAATCCTTTAACGTCCATGAGTGAACAGGACAAAAGTTATCCTTAAAATAAAGGGAAACATCAATTAGGAGATTATTAGTTGATCCAATACCAGATTCCCCAAACTAACATCATAAGAATTGTATGGCAGAGGGTAAGGAGAATTACTAAACATGATCTTAGGGCTAAAAGAGTTTAAAGGTATCAGTTTAGAGCGGTAATTATCGATAAGGCTAAGCGGTGCAGTGTAACTAAAATGTCCTGGTGTAGTTCAATTTGATTGCCTTCAATTTCTTTGCATAAAAAACAAACAAACAAACAAACAAACGCGGTATCGATACTAATTGGACGAGAAAGACGAGAAAATATTTTGTGAAAAGGAAAGATATAGATGATTTAACCGTGAGTGATAGTTTGCGTAGAAATTTTATTCACACACTCATACCAAAACGAAAATTTAAGCGGTCTGTTTTGATTTTCAATTGCTAAAGGGATGATTAAGGTTGGAGTAAACCGACGGATGCAACAGAGTTAGTAATCTCAGCTTAAATAACGATATTCTTGATTTAGATAAGATTAAGGTGTATGGTGTAAAACTCTTCTTAGTTGGAAATCAAACTTATTATCTTTCTTAGGCTTGCTCCAATTTGCCGAAGTATTCAGCGTGCGACACTTTGGTAAGTCTAGAACTTTGACGTTTGCGAGAATTTAAGCTCCTAACCTGAAGCTGTTTTGTTTTCATTCCCAGGAAAAGCCCCATTGTAACTGTGCACCGAGCTTAGCCTGCAAGGAAACACGGGAAATGGACATAGGAGAACAAACAGCTGAAGTAAAGCAATGCATGCCGATCAATGAGCCCATCGTTGTCGAAAAACTAACAGAAATTGATGTCAGTGAAACTTTGGACCCTGGCAGTGCCGTACTGGACCCGGCATCAAGATTTTATCCTGGCAAGGGGAGGAAACTGTTAATGAAAAAAAAAAAAAAAAAAAGAAAAAACAGAAAATAATTGTGTATTTTTTCCTTGCAAGGTTTTCTTTCTTATTTCTATTGGAGCAGAAACTGTCAGAACTTAGGCAAAAATTTAAATTACTTTTTCCTCGCAGCGTTTATAATAACTTGTAGTCGAGAGAGATCGTGTTACAACGGTTCTAGCAAAACTCTGTTTTACCTTATAATAAGAATTGTTTTCCTTGTCGTTTGGAAGCATCAGAAATTATGCTGTTTCTTTGAACGAGGAAAAATCCCTATCATGAAATCTTGCCTTTGTTAAACTTTGATTTCAGAAATGCACGACGGCAGTCGACTGTTTTTGGCCAAACACCTGTTGTCTGTTTAACAAGCGATGTAGCCTGAAGTTGCTGAAATACTTCACTTGTTACCTCAGGGTAAGTGCAATAACTGTAAATAGTTAAATTTTAATTAACTGTTGAAAGAATCGTGGATCACTTTGGTTTTGTTCTACATCACTCTGTGATTGGTTAAGAAAGCTTGCGTCTTTTTTTCAACCAACCAGGTTCAAAATGAAAACCAATCGCGACTGGTCTCGCGTTGAAAGTTGTTCAGGGGGTTTCGGTGTTCACTTTGAGTTCCTATTGGCTCCTTGTAATATTTCTTTAGTTCTGATTGGCTGTTTTGACTACATAAACTTTTGATCTTTACAACATGTAATCGAGAAGCGCTCTTGGATGGTAGGCGGGTTTCCTTTGATGCTGATGCCTATTCCCCAGTCTTTCATAAGTTTGTCTCGGTCGAATCACGCGATCTGAGAACAAACTGAGGTCTGAGAACAGACTGGTTTGGGGGGTAAAAATAGGAAGGGAACAATGAGGGTCCAAAATAAGAAAGTGGAATTTAGAGTGCCCAAAGCCCACCCACTGAGGAGTGTCCATCTACTCCTTAAAGATTGTTCCTTTTTCTACAGCTAAAAATTGTTCCAACTTCTAGAGCTAGGTCGAGCCACAAAAACGAGTCAATGTTGTTTGGGACGCTCTGAAAGGGTAAATACATAGGTAGGCTTTGTGAAATGGAAACTATAGAGCGATAAAAATGGGGTTTCAAAAGTTAGAATAGACCACCGAAATCTCACTGGAAAGTAAACAGGCATTCACGCTCCCCCGAGTCCCACCCCCCTGAGGACTCTTCGTTTATTCCGCTACTGTAATGAACCCGATCTACTTTCCTAACCAGACATTATTTTTTTATTTAACTTTTAGAGCGTGCATAAGTGTGGCTGTCAGGAACATTTGGTTTGTAAAACCACGACTCACGTGACACTTCCGATCGAGAAGACTCCCTTTCCCATAAGGCAGTGCGTGCGGAAAGACGAAGCATAATCTTCTTCGTAAGATTCCTAGTAATCATTGTAACATGAAATAAAATCTGACGGCTTGATTTGGTCTTGTGACTAAGAATCAATGTTTTGTAGAGTTCTTTGCAGTCTATTTCACGTCAACAGCACGCTAACTGCACTTTCCTTGCGCTTTTCTCGCATTCAAGCAGCAGATTGTCCCAGGCTAATCATGGTTTTCCCTTACGGTTACCGAACTTTTACTGCTCTTTTCCCGTAAGTTGTCCGCATTTTATCCGGAGTCTTATCCGGCAGTTTTTCCCCGCAATTTACTTGCGCTTGCCTCGCAGTTTCCCCGCCCATCCCACGTACTTTCTTACACCTGGCAATAAAGAGAAAAATATAACCCTCTTGAGCAGGCCATCATTTTCATAATCACAATACCCGCGGAGAGTGTTCGAAATTGAAGCTGCAATTTAGAGAATGGCATTATTGTGACTCGATGATGGTTTTGAAGGAAAAAATTGAAATCTGGGAAGTGAAACTCCGAAAATTCGTCGTGGGAATAATAATTGATTCTAAATTTTTCAAAATAGAGATAAATATTAGATTTATCGTCCCTCCAACCGGTACTACAGACACATTAGCCTGAGTGACAATGCATTTTATTTCCTTCGCATACACAAAATTTCTTATTACAAAAATATATAGGAAAAAATATCTCTATTCTTAACCTGAGACACTTTTCTTAGTTAAATTTTCTTATAGTACTTCAACAACTCCAATTCTTTACAATATCTCATGAACACATCTCCGCATCTTTCGAAGCATGAAAAACTTCAATTAGTTACCGCATCTCTCATTTAGTCAGTGTGCTATGATTGTTCAATTCAACGGGCCGTTTTTCCCTGTGTTTTCTGAATCCAGAGATATCTTAGTAATCTCGTTTTGCAGGTTCGTATTACATGTTATGCCTTTTCCGCTCGTTTTCTCCGCTCAAAAAAAAAAAAACTCGGTCTATAACTTACAGTGCGGACATCGAACTCGGTTGGTAAGTGGTATTTCAGTTTCTCTATTTCACTATTTCACAAAATAAGCGGCCTAAATTTATGTACCGGTATTTATTTATTTACATGCACGTGAATGTTAATGAAACTAACATCGCGTCTTTGATTTTCAGTATTATATTATAAGTGATATTATTCGGAGACACATTGTGAGAGTTACACGTAAACAAAATGCCTCGTAGGGATCAAGAAAAACCTAACCATATTTGGCAAATCAATCTTGCCTTTCATCATCCCACCAGCTGTTGAAAGTATCCCATAATATTCTTTGACTTCATTATGTCTCGTATGTCTCTGACTCGTAATTTTGAAGAAAATTCTGAACTTGACATATATTTATTGAAAATTGCAACCTCGTCAGGAGAACGTACTTTTTTCAATTCCTCATATATTTTGAAGCTATTAAAATCACAAGGCTCAAATAACCGTGACCTCTACAGTCTCACTGCTTTCCTGATTTTCCGGACTTTTTTCGTCAATTTCCTCAGCTTTCATTGCACGAGCCAGAAGTTCCATCCACCTGATAAGAAATAAAAACTCTCCTTACAGTTTTCCGCTTATTTCTTTGGATTAAGGTGTGGAGAATCTGACAAAATTCAGCCCTGATTGTCAGCAGTCTTCTCCTGGAACAGTTTTCTCTATCTAACTTTGCTAATCGATTGTGCATCGTAAAATCAGCACTCAAGTGATCAGAATGGCCAATCAGAATAAAGGAAGAAATCACGAGGAGCCAATCAGAACTCAAAGAAACAACAGGCCAAGGGCCTGAAGCGCGGGAAAACGCGGTTGACGCGCTTTCAAGAAGGGATATTTTCATGCAGGGGTTCATCTCCCAAGAATTACACGATGCTGTCAACAGAACTTACCAGAGATGGTTTGTCTGCATTGTGACCAGGGAGGGGGAGGTTAAACTCTGCTTTTGTGTCCTGCATCAAAGAAACACAAATGCCCTCAATTAACTCCACCAAAGACTAAGAACACAACACTTTTAACAACACGAGAATCGCTGGGACCGCTGGAAGAAGCTTGAATAATCTTTGCGAACGCACGAAAAGAGAAATCAAGCGACCGCAGAAATAAGTTTGATTGTTGCAATCGCAACAAGCGCTGTCGTTTTTTCTTTTTTTTTTTTCAGCCTACTTAGTGAAATAGTTTCCAGTTTCCAACCTAAAAAAATTCAACGAATTTACGATTCAAAATAGGTTTAGCTTGTCTTGGTAAATTTCTTTCTCCTTAACGTCGACAGAAACTTCACAATTCTCCAGCTGAAGTAATGAAATCATTGATTAAGAAACACTTCCTGTCCGTCTTCGATAAAGTCAAAAGTTCCTCAAGATGTTGCCAGCCAATACTGGAAAACTGTTGTTACTAGTATTGCCACAATGTAAGTACTAATACTGACTCGGAAGTGATCAATATGGTACTGATACTAATAATGCCTTTACCTTCTTGGCCTTGTACCGCAACAACACAAAGTCACTCGAAAGCACAAACCATCTCTTCTGCCAGCTTTTATCTCCTTTGGCCTTGAAATTCAAGTATCCGCTGTGCCAGATCTTTGATTCCTGGCCGATTTTCAACACACTCTGACCCTTCCCTTCCACTTCCTTGACCGTTTCCTCGCTGGAGCCCTTCACAAGAACCCTGTGACAAATTTCGCAAACCTTCTCCAGTTTCCCATTCTTGTACTCCAGCGGTGCTTTGAAGCCTGAACAATGTCCGCACACCACCCTCCCACAGGCGCGACAGTGGTGTCTCCGACGAAACTTCGTAAACAGGACGTCACAAAGCATGCACATGCTCACTGCCTCGTCTCGTACCCAGGCTGGCGCTTTCTTTCCCAGGTCTCCCTCTTCCATGACTTCAAGCTTGGTCCCTCTTCGATAACTCTCTCTTTTCGTTGTCAGTTCGTTTACGGTCTCTTTAAGTTTATTCACCCAAGCTTCTTTCTCCTCGGAGGACGCTGCGGTGAAATCCATGACTCTTTGTTTGCTTACTATACGAAAGCAATTCTCTATTTCCAGTTCCTCATCCACGTCGTGTACTTCCATTCCGTACAAGTCCATTTCTACTTTTACTTTGTATTTGTTTGTGCCAGGAAACTTGGCACAGCAAAGGAGAATGTCGTTGAACTGCAAAACAAAGTACATGGTCCAAATTTAGCTTCTACTGCCCTTTTTAGAGTAGAAAGAGGCGAAACGTTTAAAGGCGAAACATTACAAGGGCGTTCCAAATATAACCAGTTTTAGGAGCTAGTCCCGAACTGGAACTCTGAACTGCGTGCCCTTCAGACATATACATACATTTATTTGATAAGTAGGTTTCAAAAAATATGCAACTGTACAGCTTATGTGGACCTTAACTAGTACTATGTCTAAATAAGGAAAAACAGAAATTTACAATACAATTGTCATAAAGCTACAAATAATATAAAATACAAGTTGAAGGAGGGACCAAAAAATTTTAAAAATATCTAAATTCAGGGTTCCTATAACAATTTACAGAGCATTCCTTTTGGATGCTGATGTCCCTGACAGAGGTCTTCATAGATTTTATCTTTCCTTTAAAATAGACAGGGTTTTCGAGCTGTTTAATAATGTCAGGTAAAGGAGGAGACGGGAAATATAGTTCTAAGTTCTCATCCGAGAGAGCGACAAATCACAATGTCTGACATTAGACAGATGGCATCGCAGATACAGAGTATTGTCTTCGTCAGTTCTACGAGCACAGACACATCACTTACTTACCAACATCAATGTTGGTTCTTGATGACTGTCTGTCGTTCTCGCCGCAACCTTCCTAACGTCTCCCTCCATCACAAATTCCTGGAACGACAACAATGATGCAAATTTACGAGAGCCATCGAAAACCGATTGGGATAAACCAGTTTCCAAACCGGTTGAACATGATACTCACACGACTAGCAGTTATCAGCGCACAATCATCTCCTATTCGTTCCTGGATTTCCAAAAGAGTCTTGAATCGCTCCTAGTTTTAAAGAAAATAACTATAATTATAAAAATTGTTATCATTATTATCAATATCATTAAAGTATAGGGAAAAGACATTATTAGTCTTATCATATAAGAGGCCAAATTACTGAAATGTGATTGGACAAGACAGGGCATTTTTTTCTTAATTTTTGTAATTGCCCGGAACAAAATTACTTGAAAATGATTGGCTGAAAATCGCTTAGCAACGGCTGCCAAGGTAAAGAAATTTCTGTTTGTTTTGTAACAATGGCGTCCCGTTTTGCGCGAGATCAGTAAGAAAACATTTTGCCCCTTACATTATAAACAAGTAATCACATGGTTCCTCGTAAAATTAAGGATTAATGTCACTTGCGTTTTCGGAAGTTGCAGAAATTGCCCTCGTCGCTGCGCGACTCGGGCAACTTCAGCAACTTCCGAAAACAGGCGTGATATTAATCCTTAATTTTACTCGGCCCCACGCGATTACCTAAACTAAGTTTTTAAAATTTGGGCAGAAGTCACTCATGTTTTAGCATTTTAACCTTTCCCTTTTCTTATGTTCAATATCTGAAAAAAAAAAAAAAAAAAAAAAAGCGACGATGATGATGACTTTAGAAGTATATAGGGTTACTCTGGGTCCTAACCAATTAGAGACAGCCCTGGACTAGCCAGTTATTTAAAAATTACCCACAACTCCGGGATTTTTAGCAGCCCTAGAACATCCCGTGTAAATGACGTCAGAAGCATACTACTAACTCTTTAAAAATATAATTTGGTTTTGGCAACTAAGTTGAAATTGTAAATTGGCCACCGTAAAGAGTTAAAAAGCTGACGTTTCGAGCGTCAGCCCTTCGTCAGAGCGAATGATTCGCTCTCACGACGGGCTAACGCTCGAAACGTCAGCTTTTTAACATTATCAAGTTACAAGTTAATTCGGTAAAAGAAAGGGAAGGAAAAATTGCCACCTTGTCGACTCGACAAAGAATAGGTTGACACAGGGTTCAAGAAAACAGGAGTTCAAAGAAGTAACTAGTAACAGTTCTATGCCTCAGAACAAATTCTAGATTTAATTTTAAGACTTGCCGTTTTCTTCATGCTGTCATTGGCATGCTGTGCTGAGGCAGAGATGATTTTTAAAGCATCTAAAAAAAACAAAACAAAACAAAAAAAGCTGATTTTGACAGCACCTCAAAAAAAGAGGGGAGACAGAAAGAGATAAAATTTGGTTGGCTGAACAGTATGGGAAACATGTAAGAAATTAGGAAAAAAGAAAAAGGGATGTTTCTGCAATGAATCCCACTACATCAAGACACAGGCTAAAACGTCAGTCACCGATATCTCTCTGAAACTTGTTACGATATGAATGTTAGCATAGGCAGCCCAACCTCGATATACGATTACACACGTTTCCATTTTGTAACAGTAGAAATATCAGGGCTGAAGGAAGAGGTCCGCTATTTTTAATGTAAATCTTGGATAATATTTGGTTTTTTATTGCAATCATATTTCCCATAAAATCCTTATATTTTGCTATTGCTGTGTAATAATATAGTACAGTTTGTCAGTATAGTCCAAAGATTGAAAGTTTCTCATGAAACTGTGGTGCTGCGTCGGTAGGGGTAAGAAGGTAATTCGGTTATATCAACTAAGTTGAAATTGGCCACCGTAACGAATAAAAAAGCTGACGTTTCGAGCGTTAGACCGTTAGCTCTGACGAAGGGCTAACGCTCGAAAGTCAGCTTTTTTATTCGTTACGGTGGCCAATTTACAATTTCAACTTAGTTGATATAACACCAAATAACAATATAGTACAGACTGATTTACTGAGCTTTGGCTTGGGCCACCTGTGAAACCTCCTCCTTCTGATCCCCGTACGGAGGGGGAGGTTGGGCTGGGGGTACCCCGGCATCAAGGCTAAAGCAAAGGGGGAATTAGCCTTACATCTTTCCGTCATGAGAGGATGTGGGTGTTACGAAACAAGAAAAAAATGGTCAGCATACCTGAAGTGTTCTTCAAGTCTAGAGAATCCTCTGGTAGCTTTGCGACATAGTCTGAATAAAGCAATGAGTAAAAACATTAACAAAGTACAGGGGCAGACAATTCCCTTTTCATGTGAGACTTAACATACAGATCTGAAAAACATTTGACCATGTCGTGAACTTTCGCGGGCGGATACATGAAACCATGGCAACACTATACTATATTCTGTACTATATACTATACTATATACACTATACTATATACTTTCATAAATTCATTGTATCTGAATTATCATCACGGGTTTGTTACGAATCAACTTAACGGCCTGCTCCCAGTTGGCTTGTTAGCTCAATTGGTAGAGCGCTGCACTAGTATCGCAGAGGTCAGTGGTTCGAATCCCGTACAGGCCTAATTTTTTTCGGGTCTGATTTTCGCTATTGCATAAATAGCGCTCTCTACTGCGAGGATCGTGCATCATACTATACTAAAATACTAGGAAGTTTTTTTTTTTACACAGGTAAGCAAAGAGGTAAAGATTGAAACTTTCGCCAAAGATCGTCCATCACCAGGGGCACAAAATATCTTTTGCACCTGACCAGGTTTCATCCTTGCACTCTTGCCGAAATTTAGCTGCCTATACACTGTTGTATTTCAGTCGCGCAAACGTATTCACGTACGTTAGGCAAAAAGTATGTCGATATGTGAGCGAGAGGTTTCAGACGGAAAAGAGTTATTCCCACTCGCGGCTTTACCTCTCAGTGTTTCAAACCGCGCACAAACCCGCCAGCAACGCAGGGAAAGCGCATTCCAGACAACTGAGATGAAAACGGCCCAACACATCGAAAAGAATTTTCAAAGTAAAAATAGCAACCTGCATAAAGCGCGGGAATAAACGACTAACCGAGCCGCGGTTGGCTTCAGTGTTGCATCTGATTGGTCGAGAGGGCGGTGTGAGTTTTCTGGACGAATCACAGAGCGTTAAAAAACCAATGTAATACCGGATTATTTTCGACATTCAATCAAAATGTGTCCTCAGTTAGCTATTAGCAATCTCAAGCACTCATTTTACCTTTTATAGCAGTTTGTATCTCAGCACCCTGTGCACTGGTTCCAACATGTGGTGTTGAAGAGTTAAATGCTCACATTCCTTAGTTTTCTAAGAGGACGTAAAAATACAGATACCCAGATCTACGATATGAGTCACAACTCTCCCTTCAGACTGCCATACATTTTCTGTTAGTTAGCGAAGAAAAATTGGTGTTGCATCAAGATAGACTTGTTTCTGGTTGTCACCCTTAACCGCTCGGGAACAGAGCAGTCAAACACCCCGCACGAGTGAATGTTGTAAGAGCGAGGAGGCATGCTTATAGACCGTCAGAACCAAGTGTTCTCATGGGATGTCAGAACCAACTACACGAGCGACTAAGCCACAGCATTATCAAATCAAATTTTTTGATAAAGCTTAAAAGAATGGGAAATCAATAGAGTGTCCCTAATCAAGTTAGCTTCATGCGAGATTAGTCTCAAGTTTTCCCTTCCCCCTAACTCTCGATTTATTTTACAGATGTTTAGGCGGGGCTCGACACTAACGGTAGCCCACTAGCCACAAACTAGTAAAAATTCAGTTTTGGCTAGTGGCTTTCAATTTCCACGAGCCAGTTTGGCTAGTAAACAGACTGAAATTGTCGTAACATGTAAAAACATCAAAGATGTCACAAGCCACTAAGCTAGTAAGTGGAAAAGTTAGTGTCGAGCCCTGTTAGGAACTTGTCTATTTTCTCCTGAAGTATTACGTGACAGGAGTTTTTTCTCTAAGGTTTTTCTATAAACATTTTCCGTGGGAAATTGCCGAGCGGGCTGAAGCAAAGAGTGATCCCTTTGCGCATGCTCGACGTTTCGCCGCTGTTCAGCCCAGGCAGAAGTGAAAACCGGAAAAACGTCTGTATTCGCCGGCTCCTGAGCAATTCATCAAAAACTTAAGGAGAAGTTTTACATGTACTTCCATTTGGGAGGTACAGAATTCAATTATCTTCATAATTCCATGGCAGCAAAAAACGACATTAATCGTTGCACTTGATTTGATTGTTGTGGCTTACTTTCACGAGACATAATGGCAAAGTAAAATATTTTTGCCAACGTGTTGTAAAACAAAAATCGATGAGAACTAGAAGTCAAAAAAAAAAAAAAAAAAAAGAACAAAAACAAAACAAACTGCCTGAAACGCGGAACAACGCGGGCGACCAGGTTTTAGTTTTTAATCTAATTGGTTAAGAAAGTGGCGCGAGTTTTCTGAACCAATCACAGAGCAAAATAAAGCAAAACCAAAGTAGTCTCAGGTCATTTTGGACGCTCAATTGAAAATTGCTCTAATTGTATAACCTACTTGGATGTCCTCAATCAGAATCGCCATAGTTGGTGACTTCTTAATCCAAGATGCTAAAGTTTCTGTTGCTTTGTGAAAGTTTCCAACATATAGTGTATACATCTAAAGCACAAAATAACGAAAACACCATTATTGGAATTAATAAGGCTTGGGAAAAACGAATCAAATGATAGTTTTAAATGATGGTTAAAAGAAACAAAATGACCTTTACGAATTGAAATTATCAATTTTTTGCAACCTGTACAAGATATTCACTATAATTCAAGGCAACCACAGGACCCAAAGCTATGATCTAAACCCTAACATCAGTATGCATATTCTCCATACTGTTCTCTATACATTTCCTAAGATGCTGACAAGGAGAATTTGTCAAACAATCAAGAGACTCTTTAGTTGGTGATCATGTCCATTATTCTTGTAACCTAAATGTGTGACTGGGGGACAATATTTTAAGGAGAAGTTAGATGCTGGCCATTCTTAGGTTTCAAAAGGCTAATCTGAGCAGTGAACATGTAGAATGATAGGAGATAACGTTCACTAGTGGATTCTGAACCCCTCTGAGAAATAATGTGACATAAGAATGTGCCTAGAGGAAATTAACAATGCTTATTTATATGTGGAATAATTTGAAGAACACTTGCCTTTAGAAATGGAGCCAGCCCTTTTAAAATATCCTCAATTTGGTTGTTGGTGCCCCTGATAAAAATAAATAAATAATAATAAAACTAGGTCAATAAATGAATGAAAACTTATAAGACAGAGGATCATGCAAATTCATTAAATACATGTTGAGAACTGATTGACTGACTGACTGATTGATTGTAAATAATTGATTAACTGACTGACAGATTGAATGACTGACTGACTGACTGACTGACTGACTGACTGACTGACTGAGAGACTTACTGACTGACCAACTGACTAAGTCACTGACTGACTGAATGATGAATGATTGATGGATTAATTGACTGACTGACTGACTGTCTAAATGACTGATTGAATGTCTGGCTGAATGATGAACTGACTGATGAATAAAGGGGCAAGGTTCTAGCTTAAGAGAACTGGAGGCGCGGTGGCCTCATGGTTAGTGCGCTTGACTCCAGATTGAGTGGTCCGGGTTTGAGCCCTAGTGGGGAACTTTGTTTTGTGTTCTCAGACAATAAATGGACACCAGCGAGTTTAACACTGGGGGTAACCCTGCAATGGACTAGCATCCCATCCAGGGGAGGAGTAGAAATACTCCTAGTCACTTCATGCTACAGAAACTGGATTTAAATGCTGGCCGAATGGGCCATTTGGCTCGTAAACAGGCTTTACCTTTTACTTATAATAATAATAATAATAATAATAATAATAATAATAATAATAATAGTAATAACAATAATAATAATAATAATATGGGGGCGAGTAGTGGAGACGGGTTCTAGCAGCTCTGTTAGTAATCTTGTTTTTTGCAAAAGCAAGCCAAGTTTAGAGCGCTATTATACATCCGGACAAGTACGTATGCACTTTGGAAATTGTCAAACCGAACAGGGGAGATATTTGGTGTCTCTAAACGCAGGAAAATCAGTCAAAGTCTCAAACTTTACAATTTCAATAATGTTAACTGATGGCAATATGGAAGATAACTTACAACAACCTCCACGCAAACAGAGGCTCAAGTGGACGGACGAAATGAATTCAACATTACTCGATTGTAAAAGGAAAGCCCCACACATGGTTAAATCTAATGCGCCCGAAGTTATGGATGGAAATCGTAAGAAAGGTTATATGGAAGTGACGAAGGAACTCTGGGATCAACAAGGCTATGAACATCTCGCAATACCCAGAAACAATCTACGAAACCAAGCTGCTCGATTAGAGAAATTGCTAGGCAACGCAATGAACAATATTATGGATAAGGTTGGAAAACGGCAGAGGAGTGTAATCAAAAGAAATTTTGCTGAAAAGAATGAAAGCATTGACAATATTTCGAATGATCAAAATGCTAATAAGCCTGAACAAGGAAAAAATTTGCATATCGACCAAGATACAACTCCACTGGGACCGACACAAAGACAACTAAGTGATGAGGCACGCGCGCTGATAGAAAAGTCGTCGCAAATGTTTGATCTAGTGCATATCGATCCAGGTAACTATGAAAATCGGGAAATCGACACCAGAACTAAAGAAAAACCAAAGAAGAAAGACATTGAAAACATCAACATCGCCGTGAATGAAATAATTAATCAACATAATCTATCACCGACTGAAGCCCCGTTTATTTATTTATGGATGGTTAATTGTGCACTTTATTCAACCACAGCCGCTTTTCTACTGTTAAAACGATGGAAAAGATCTACTGTACAAGGCGCACTGAGGAAACAAAACTCTGAAGGAAAAAAAAAAAGAATTTCAGGGCAAAGCTAGAGACTTCAGGAAGAAAATATCTATCGCCAAGGCGGAGTTAGAAAGGCTAAGAGAAAACAGAAAATTGACCAAGAAAAGGGAAACGGAATAGGTCAACCCGACTAGAAGAATGTAAAGTAATCTCATCAGCTGAACTTGTCAACTACATGGAAAAGAAAAAATCGCAGTTGAGAAAGTTAAAGGCAAAGTACCTTAGAGAAAAGAAACAACATGAAGCAAGATCACTGAACAACCAATTCAAGCAAGATGCAGGACAGGTCTATGCAAAGTTTACAGAGATGATGGATGATAGACAAGATAGCCCTACATACCAAAGAGTTAGCCAAAACATTAATCCTGATAGCAACACTAACACCTTTGAGAACATCGAAGAAGCGAGCAGATTCTGGCAGAGCTTGTAGGAGAAGAGAGGATCTGGTAAAGAGAAAACTGAATGGCTGCTGGATATGAAAGAAGCTATCACTGAACAAGTACCAACTACCATATAACAAGAGTGGAATCTAGAAACCCCACTGGCCATCAAGACTTTACTCAAGAAACAAAACTTCAGTGCACCTGGCCCAGACAGATTGGTTAACTTCTGGTGGAAGCGCACTGGTTCACTACATGAGGGGGTTACCCGTGCATTTGAATCCATCTCTAAATACAACGAAGACTTTCCACTATGGTTCTCGGAGGGTAAAATACGCTTAATACCTAAACCAGGAGACTTTTAAAGTGAAAACCAAAGACCCATAACCTGTCTGAATAACATCTATAAGTGGTTTACCTCATGCCTCCAGGCCCCGTTGGATAAACACCTAAATGACTGTGACCTAATGGAACGCGAACAGAGGGGAGCAAAGTCTGGCTGTAGTGGAATGACTGACAACCTTATGACTGATAGGATGCTCACGCAGGACTGTCATCGAGGTTAGCGCAATTTAAGCATGACATGGGTTGATGTTCGGAAAGTGTATGATTCTGTTGATCATAACTGGTTGATTGAGATGATGGAAGTACATAGGGTACCCACCTGGATTGGTAAAGTGATAAAACACCTGAGCGCAAGCTGGAATACCAAGATCGTAGCGACTACAAAGCAAGGAAGCGAAACGTCTACCACCATCAGATTTCACAAGGGACTGCCTCAGGGCGACACCCTATGCCCACGCCTTTTCACGCTGTGCCTTAACCCTGTTGCTTGGATATTGAATGCTACAGAGGGATACAGACTGTCTAAGCCCTTATCAGCTCGAATAACACACTTACTTTATGTAGACGATCTGAAAGTGTTTGCTGCCTCTGAAACTAAACTAAATCAGGTACTTCGATCAACCTGCACTGCAATGCAAGATATGGGACTTCACTGGAACCCAAAAAAGTGTAGCGCTATTCATGTGTGTAGAGGTAAACAAGTCCAAGATGCCAAAGACGTCAAACTCAACGAGACGTCAGTGGTCAAGAATCTTGAGTCAGGATCCAACTACAAGTTTCTGGGGATTAAAGAATCAGTTATGCAAGATGAGAAGCAAGCACTCACAGAGGCTGCAAAGGTGTATGTCAGAAGACTATCTGTGATCTGGATGAGCCCACTATCTGATTTTAACCGCATCTTTACTACAAACCAGTTTGCACTTCCAGCACTCACATACCCCATGTGGACCCAGCGTTGGCCACTTGCTGATTTGCGTGACATCGACAGACAAACAAGAAAGATGATCTGCGAAATTGGAGGGCATCATCCACTTAGCTCCATAGCAGTGCTATATCTACCTAGGGAGAAAGGAGGACAAGGACTACAAGCCATTGAACAAGAGTATAAGCTGATCAAGATCAAAGCAGCAGTTAAACTCTATGAAAGTCTAGAATCCAAGATGAAATCTGTGCAACAGTTTGAAGAATGTGCTATAGTCAAGGGATTCTCCTCTCTTATCACTGACTCGAAGAAGTTTGCACAAGAACTGGATACAACTCTGAACTTGAATACCACTGAACCATCATGTAGCCCAACAGAAGAACCAGAGATAGCTACCAAAGATATGCACATCAAGAAGCATATAAAGAAAGTTGTAAATGAGAAACTAGTCAAAAAAGTCGAAGATCAACAGTGGCAAGGAAGTCTTTTAAAAGCAAGATGGCAAGATGATCAACTGAGCCTCGAAAATTGTTTTGCATGGCTTAATAAATGGCAATGTGCTCCTACCCACTGTATCGCAGGCATCATGGAACTGTACGAACAGCTCACACCAGCAAAGGTCTACATGGCCTACAAGACTGGAACAACGGACAAGAACGATGTCAAATGTAGAATGTGTGGTGAAGGTCCTGAGAGCATGGCACATGTACTTGCTGGATGTCCATCATTAGCTCAGTCCAAGTACTTAGAAAGGCACAATTTTGCTTTGAAAGTGTTCACCTAGAAATAAAAACACATCGGTGCATGTCGTCTTTGATCTAAACGCCTCCATTTTATGGACTCAAGAGCATCGGTGGCGGAAGAATACTTGGCCTTGTCAAGAATGATTTTAGCTGCCTTGTTTTGTTGGGTTTGGAGATCGTTCATTAATGAAACATTGTTTTTGTCGCCCCAAATGATGTCACCGTAGTCAAAAGAAAAACTGTAGAGAAACTGTGGTGCTGGGTGAGGGTCCATGGGGAGTTATGACAAGACAATTTGTTTTTAAATCAGCTGGGTTGATAATGTAGATTGGCCACCATGAAGAGATTCTAAAGGTGACATTTTGAGCATCAGCTTATCCAAAGGAAGAGCTGAACAGACACTTGAAATATTCTTCTCAGAGCCCTTCTCCATGACCAAGGGCTAATTCTCAAAATGTCACAAACTCTTTACTGTGGTCAATCTACCAAGGCTGACCAACTCATTACAGCTTTGAAGTTGGGAGCACTCTTTTTATTAGGGACTTTAAGCAGTCAGAACGGCAATGCCATGGAAGATGTCGATTAAAAAATGAGTTTCTACTTTTAGTTAGAATTTCAAATATGGCTGGATGTGTTTACCGTCTCATAGGGTGCCAGACCTCAAAATCAACATAGCGCATAAAAGTAGCGTTGAGTTCCAAATGTAAATTAAAATAACTTGCCGCCGTGGTTTAGCTTCACAGACGACGCAAACTTCGGTGATTTCATGTTGTTGTTTTGCAAAGGACGGCCAAGAAATGTACAAAGTTTGAAAACACACGTGCTGGGCTATTGTTCTGCCAATTAGATCTATTGTTTTTCCATGTTCTCGTTGCTGTAGCCGTTGTGGTTTGCTTAAAGTCCCTATTGATGGGAAAGAAGCACTACATTTCAATTCCAAAAATGAAACTGGATGGAGGCTTACTGTTGTTGGCTTCATTAAATATTTATTAGGTATGTAACTTCTTAACTTTAATTGAAAATATCTAGTAACCAAAAAGTAAACATAATACCATTCTTTCATCCTTGCCTCCAACTTAGGCAATAAGAAATCTTTGTGCAGTTGGTGAATAGCTTGAATGTTGGAGAAAATGTCATTGAGAACTTCCTGAGGTAAAAGCCCTGTTGAACAGCACTGGTTATTAATTTGCTGGTAAAAGACCTATACATGACATGAAACATATAAATAAATAAAAATTAATATCAAATATACAGAGCTCTTTTTAAATAACCAAGTCCCAAGTGGGCACCAGGGGTAATGAATATGTTTTTAGCAGTTAAGGTATTCAGTCATCAAATTGTAGACAAATAGAATAGTATTGAGTTTTCTTTCAAAGCAATCAAATCTGAAATCGGATTTCACACTAATCCTGCCCTGGATTTTAAAGGAAGCCACTAAGATCAAAGTCTTCCCCACAGCCATTGTTTGATATTTTCACACAAAACTTTTACTCCCTCTCTGTTGGAAAGGAGTGCATTGTGGCCTGACAAATTTACAATAATTGCTCCAATCAAAGTTACGTGCATTGAAAATTGTTTCCAGTAAACAAAAAAATAAACAATCAAATGAACATTACAACTGTACCCTGTTAACAATAGTTGATAAAATACTGGCAACTAATATTTATGGATTATTAAAATGTTAAAAGTAATGATTAAAGCCAGATCCACAATTGCAGAATAAATTTTCATCAAAAAGTGTTCCATACATAACCACCAAAATGACTGCACTGACACAGCATTGACTGTTTATTGTATTTGAAAGATGTAACAAATATATAAGATAAGATTTTAGTGAGAAACCTTGTATCTGGTCAGCCCCCTTTCAAAGTTTTCTTGCTAAATTTTATTACAATAAATACAATAGGAGTGTTTCTCTTCCCTGCTTTTGTTTTTCCTTCATTAGGGAAATTGTGTAGTCCTGTCTAACAAGTATTGACTTCATTTTTTACGCCTTACCTGATCAAGAAGGTGCAGTCTTCTGACATAACTGTAAATAAAATAAATCAATTAAAAACAATTAGTTTTCAAAAAAAAAACAAAACAAAACAAAACAAACAAAAAAAAGCAAATCATTTCAGTAAAATTTTCTCAAGATCTGAGACGATCATTTGTGCTGGTAGGGCTCGCGCGAAAGAAACTCTTAAATTCCATAAATCAAAGGAAGCTGGAAATCATTTTTGGAGGTTCATGCAATTTCTTAAGGCCCGGTTCAAAGGACAAGTAGATTTTTCTAATTAAAAAGTAAAAACATTATTTAAAATTTTTCTAACTGATATCAATAATCACTTTCTTAGTTCAAACCCAGCATAATATTTGTCTAGAATTTCAATGAAGTCACAAAGTGATATCAAGTGGTTCAATTCATATTATTAATTGAAGGACCAAACCAACAAAAAAAGACAAAATAAAACATATTATGACTGGAAGCAAAAACTAGTAGCTCACCTTTCTTAAAGTTTGAAAAAAAAGAAATGAAACTGAATAATCAAACTGAACCAGACAATAAATCCAACACCAAACAAAGTTCACATCTAAAAGGAAACTGATTTCTTTAAAGACTTAGTATTGATGCTGTTTTTTTTTTTTTTCTTCCTAGTGCTTCCAAAATTTTTGAAAAAAAAAATTAATTATCGAGTTTTTCACGACTTCTATATGTGAGCGCCCGAATCACCTAAGGGAATTTGTTTGATTGCTCTCACATTTTGACAGTCGCTGGTTTTGTATAGGTATAATCACATGATTTTGAGTGCAATTTGGAATAAATAAGCGCTAGTAAATTTTTTCCAAGACTAACAAAATTGCACGAGCCTGTAGGGCGAGTGCAATTTGTGGTCTTTGAAAAAATTTACAAGTGCTTAGTTATTCCAAATTGCACAAGAAAATTATGTGATTATCTATTAATAATATACATGAAAAAATACGAGGTAGCTTCTCATAACTACGCAGAAGAAAAGCGCGCACAGCACGTGCAAAAATAATTTATTCAAAACCTGCAAGTGACATTGATCTTGACATTGACCTTGACATGGACATTGACCAAACATTCTGACCAATCAGAATGTCTGGTTTGTTTCTTTCTTTGCACTGAATTAACCCTATTCTGCACTGAATTAACTCTCTTCTGCACTGAATTAACTGAAAACTGCATTCATCTTACCCAATCAGAACTGAGAAATTTTTTCATGTATATTTTTAAGATTTAAACAACAAAAGCGTGTCTCTAAATTATTTATTTCTAAATACTTTTTTTTTCCAGAGTGATCTTTGTACGATCAGTCCACATGTTTTTTAATCCTATTTCAAAAATGTTCTGTAACTTTTCACTGAAATTGAATATGGCAAATCACAGACGCTTTGGTCCCGGGGACGGTGGAACACATTAAATGAGCGAAAAACAAAATTTGCTGGCAAGAGTAGTACATTAATAACCCCATACATTAATTATGCATTCAGTCTTTGTTCAATGATCTGTCCTTCGACAGCTTGCCACATGGTTTAATTTTAGCCAAACTTGCTGCCTATGGTATATCATCCAAAAGTTGTGCATTTATAGGTAATTACTTAACTGATCGCTTACAGAGAGTAAAATTAGGTGATCAATTTTCAGATCGGAGTCCTCTTCTTACAGGAATTCCTCAAGGGTCTGTATTAGGTCCCCTTCTTTTTAATATTTAACAAGATTATTTACTATTATCTAGGCTTCAGTCCAAAATAAGTTCATTTGCCGATGATACTCAGATCTTTGATATTAATAACGATGTTTCCCTACTACATGGACACCTACAAACTGATCTTGTCACTGCTCATTCTTGGTTTTGCTCTAATGGCCTTGTGATGAATCCTGATAAATGTGCTACCATGTGGCTGGGTAAGAGCAATGACACAACTATACCCTGTTTTTCCATTGGGAGACAGGAGATCAGTTTCGTGGGGGGTGTTAAGCTACTGGGTGTAACCTTGATCATGACTTAAAAGTTTAATGAACATGCATATAGGTAACATAGCATGGAAAGTTAGCAAGCAAATTCAAGTTTTACAAAGACATAAGAAATTAATTAACATCCGTGCCAAGGTTAAATTATATCATGCTTATCTTTTGCCTCATTTAAATTATTGCTCTATTGTATGGCATCATTGCGGAAAAGGTAATTCCAACAAATTGGAACAACTTAATGAAAGTGCACTGCGCTTTATTTACAATGATGATAAAAGCTCGTATGAGGAATTATTATTGCATATTAAGCATCCCACTTTATTTAACAGAAGAATTCATAATATTTTAACATTGGTATTTAAAGCTTTGCATGGGTTGGTTCCAGAATATATTTCTAGGTTATTTACTTTATGCAACTGCAAGATTAATCTGAGGGGGGATAATATTCTTATGGTACCCAGGGTTAATACCACTAGCTATGGCCTCCACTCATTGGCCTATCAGGGTAGTAAGCTATGGAACTCTCTTCCCAATAACATAAGACTGCTACATGAATTAAGTCAATTTAAATCCAAAATTTCTAAATTGAAATTCGACCTGTAGGATAAATTTTACTTAGTTCTCATCTTGTTTAGAAATTATATTTTAATATCCTTTGCTTTAAAATTATATTTTGTATTTTATATATAGATAGTATTTAGATAGTAATTAGGTTAATTTTAAATATTTTAAATTTAGATCATTTAACTTGGAGATATTAGCATGTATTTGCTATCTTAAATTCAAGTATAAATAAAGTTATTGTCATTGTCATTGTCATGAAAACAATAGCGATAACAAATAGAACTCCGCAGAGACTAGTAGTCTTTGTTCTCAAAATTTGGATTTTTTTTCTAAGTCTTTTTTCAAACAAGGTAAATTCGACACGTTTGTAATCACATTTAGTATTGTGACTGGCTTGCGTCATTCCTCACCTTTGCTGTGTACACAATTCAAGGGGGTTTTGAGTCTTTGTTTCCTCGAAAACTTTTTGCCCCAAATCGTGCATTTGTAGAACGCTCGATTCTTGTCGATTATTTCTACATAAAGTGAGTTCACATCATTATTCATATCAACGTCAGAACGAGGATCCAAGGGTACCCATCGTCCAAAAAGCAGAGCAACGTTCAGAGAAGTCAGGATGTTATATAATCTTGCTATCTTGCACGCTTCTCATGAGACTGCAGTCGGGCAAGCCAGCGGACTATCTTAACTAACCAATGACAATTCCCAACATACGCACGTGATCATGCCCGAGCAGAAACGAAGAAAATTTCAATTAGCGCTCATCTTTGAATGTACTTTTCATCTGTGGACTGCATTTACGTTGTTATTTCTCTTCTTGACTGATTAGCTTAAAACAACATCCCTAAAAAAGATGGGTTTTTACCGTCGTTCGATGGGAAGACGAGAACAGCGTGAGCGTTTTAGATGAAAAGCAAGTTGTTGGCGCCGTGGAGTTAAAAGAAGGGACAACAGTTCACACATCGACTACATAGTAGTACAAACAAGTAACAAGGGCCGAGCGGCCATTTATAAAGCTACCATTTTGAAAGTTGGTGGTGAGTATAATTAACAACTATTTACAGAAGTGGAGGTGGTTAGTGGTGGATATTTACCGAGCCGCGAAGCGGCGAGGTAAATATCCACCGCTAACCACCGACACTGAGGTGAATAGTTGTTTTAGTATATACTAAAACAGTGAGATGATATACACCACCAAAAATTTATTTCAATTCATACATTCCAGCAACGATTCCAACATTTTCCCGCACGTAACGATCCAACGCGGCTCGGATCGTGGTAAGTGATTTTTTGTTGTAAAAACTGCCGTCACGTTTTTTCGCTTACAGGTAAAATTTCCGAAGGCATTTGTTTCGCTCTGGTGGCGACATTTCTTCAAATGGTGTTGCAAACTCTTTCTGTATTTGAAACCATTCTGTAAAAAATACCATTCAACTTTGATTTTCAAGTGAACAAGAGAGGTTACGCAAGATTAATTTGCATTTGTAAACAAAATCTTTTTCATTGGTTTTTATTGATAAACTCCCGGTTACCATTACCTTTAAACACGGCTAAACGAAATTTAGTCACTTTCTCTGTGTTTTCAGGGACTGCTTCGTCTTTATTTGAGTGATTTATTCGCTTGTCACGGATGCAAACTGGCACGCCATTTTTTCCCCGAGTTGCTCAGAGGTAAATAGCAAAGGATATTCGGAGTTTGACTAGCCAATCAGAGCGCACCTTCAATGCTATCCACTGTTTTATACTAAATTGCGATATTCAGTACGTGATCAAAACTGAGAATCGAATTGGTCAGTTGCATGCAACAGTTTCTTAAGCTTACGCTTAAAAATGAATCAAATCTATCAGTAAGCTAAAGGTTTCAGGATAATTTATTTTAGTCACGTTCGACAATCTGCGACCCCAGCAAAAAGAGACACAGCTGCTAAGCCTGCAGTTTAGGATAACTTTATTACAACTTGTTGTTACAGTTACAACACGATTCTGATTAAAAAATGAATTATTTAACTGTTATTAAGCCCTAGCTTCACTCCAAAGAGTGTTGGGTCAAAATTGAGTAGAAATCTTTGAATTTCAATTTGCAGTTCTAATCAACAAAAACAAACAGTATACATGAAAATGCTGCTTGGCAGCTTACATTTGAATGCTAACACACAAGTGTTTTATCCAAAGAAATTACAACCACAAAAAATTAAGTCAAAGCCTGACTCTCACAGGAAAGGGTAAATACCATTTGTATCATTTTGTGACTTAATTGTAGTATTTATTGAAATAAACATAATTCAAGTTAATGTATTTCATGGAAAGGAATCAACAGATTTTATTCACAATTTGTGTCAAACCAAATTGAATGATTGATTAGGACTATTTTAAGTAAATAGCTGTAATCGAGGATAGTTTTTATGAAGTTTTCAAGAAAAGAAAAATAAATCAAATTTCACTGTAATATTACTACACATTGATGTTAATATACCATAGAATATAAAATTATTTTACATCTGAACCTGAGTTAAACATGTAAATAAATTTCATTTGACAAACTGAATTTTTAGTTAGAAGTTAATGCATGTTTTCATTTTATATTTAGTTATCTCAGAGTTTTCCTTAAATTCGCAGTAATTCTTGAACATTCTTAGAAATTCCTGCAAATTCCTAGGAATTTCTGGCAAGATTTTAGATTTATAGCCTTTCAGGGAAGTGATTGGTGCTCTTGAGTTGGAATTCCTAGGAATTGCTTAGAAATCCAAGTCCTGTTGGCTATGAACTTGGAATTTCTGGGTATTTCTAGATTTTTAGAACCAGAGTGGTTGCAGTTGGGAATTTCCACTCAGAATTTACCATGAACATTCACACCTCTTATTCCTAGCAATTCCTAGAAAAAAATACTCAGGAATCTGTGGATAATCCTAGGAATTCCAAAATCCATTTTGTAAGGGGGGGTTCAAAAGGGGGTTAACATTGACCTAACATAGGTTAACCTTGGTTTTAAATTTCTCGAAACTGACAGAAAAAAATGCAAATGAAAATTCCTTTGCAAAGCTACTAAAAGTAAATTAAAATTTTTATACTAACTCCAGTGTAGGTTAATTGTGTTTTGAACAATTTACAAATGTGTTCTTAGAACATTCTGTGTTTATCTTGGGCATTTGGCAGTTTTTACGTCTAAGCTTGTTGGTTAAATTGTTTTTTTCTTATGGTAAGCTTACCTCAGAGGGTGGTTATCAGGCTGTTTAACTTTTTAAAAAATCACTTTTAATTGTGTTTTCTTGTAGTAATGATCTAGTCAATCTCATTACCCAAATTTCTGAAAATCCTTCAACTTCTGAACACTATCAAAGATTTTGCAAGGAATGACAAAGGCAGGAGAAGCTGTAATTCTTGATGTCATCTTAAAACCCAAGGTTAACCTTGTAAGGTCCCTTTTGCTTGCATTAGTCATGCCTCATATGTTAAACATCAGTATGCATATTCTCCATACTGTTTTCTAAAACATTCCCATGATACTCATGATGAGAATTTGTTAATCAAACTGTTGGGTAGTCCTTTCAGCCTTAAGGTAGCAACTTTTACTTCATTTTACGTTGATTAAAGTAAATCTCTGATGAAGAAGTAAACAATTACGCTATAGAAAAACTGTGGAAGAAATTTGTGTTACAAAGCAGCCCCTTCCCATTTTTCCTGTGTAAATGCTCAAAGGCTTGTGCAAACTTAAGACATTTTAACTGAATACTGTATTTACCTGTGTATAAATCGACCTTTTATGACCAAAAATATCAGCTTAAAAAATCACCCTTGACTTATACACGGGTCATACACAAAAACCTGACCCAAACAATCCAAGAAATTAGCGTAACAATTCCCAGTTGTGGGCATAATCTAACAAAACAACATGGTGTTCACAATAACCTGGTGGCCTACAATAATTTCTTATTTGCTTTCTGCTTTCAAACTAGTGTTGACAGACTTGGTTTCAAAGTATCTTTGATTGCTTCTTCCTCAAGCTCCCAAAGTATGAGAGGTTATAATTGTGAACCTTCACCTCCTCAGACTCCATTACTCAGTAATAAGCCTATATTATTATATGATTCTTACAGATTTACAGTAAGACACGCTTTGTAAAGAAAGTAAAGAAATGTTTCAATGCAAGTCAAGATAGGATACGTTTGGAATATGATATGAAGTTCAAGGATGCTCACGGTGGAGATGGGACACTGGAGACTGGACAGATGACTCAGATCAAATGATTTTGATTTTGTAGTCTCCATCACTTTTTCAATGGCTCATCCTTGAGCTCTACTGCAAAGAGCCCCCTGGCACAAGTAAAGACTGTAAGACAGTAAGGGCTCTAGATTGACTTGAGGGAAACCACCATAATAGATAAAAATAGTATGTGATCTATTTTGAATACTGATTTGGAGTGTTAACTGTTTTGATTTCTTGCAGTTGGTTCGTGTTGATTTTGCCAAAAAAAAAAATTAGATTTTGGAGCAGAAAGGGTTTTCCAGAGCTAGGTGATAGTGGTGGAATGGGAATTGGCGGCACGGCATAATTATGGTGTTCTGCATCATCATGACTTTCTTACCGATCCACACAAGGTACAGAGCATTGAGGGCAGTCAGTAATTTGCCCTGGCCTGCTTAAGTAAATGTACATGTAATTAATGACAGTCTAATATTTATTTTGTGCAAATTAACATTGGGATAAATTATGATCAGATGCACATCAGAATGTTTCATGGTGGACCTAACAGACTGCTTGCTGCAGTTTACAATTTTTTGTGAAGACTAATTTTAATAGATGCCCCCAATTTCAATAAACAGGCCAGACCACAACACCGGGAACTACATTCCCTACTCCCCTGGTCTGGGGCTCAAACTCCAACCTCCCGCACAGCAGTCCAGTGCTCTAGAACTTGAGCTAACCAGGTGGCATAATGAACACATTTTTACCCCTAAGATCATGTTTAGTAATTCTCATTACTGTCTGCCATACAATTCTTATAGTGTTAGTTTGGAGAATTTGGCATTGGATCATCCTTCACATTTCTGGGATCAGAAAGTCCAGTTATCACTGATATTCTTACCCCATTTTGATGACTGCCGTTATCTATTACTGTGCAGACACATGGCAAGAGCTTCAATTGGTGATCATTTCCTTCATTCTCATAACTTTAATGTATGATTTTGGGCTGATGTTCCAAGGAGAAATTAGATGCTAATCACTCTGAGGGGTAATCATGCATTTGTCTTCCAATTGATCATGAGTAACAACCGATCAAAGTGCGTGAATAATTCAGCTTGTTAGGTTAACTTACTGCTTAATCTTTGTTCTCAGGCAGCCGAGTACGTCTGGGAATCTTCAGGTAGCTTCCTAGCTCCAAACGGAGGTGTCATGCGCACTTCAATTCTAGGAGTTCATAACTTTGGCGACATAGATGCAGAGATAGAGAACACTAAGGCAGCATGTAAAGTCACCCACGCAGATCCAAGATGCATTGCGTCTTGTGTTGCCGTGACAACAGCCATTGCAATGTTGTTGCAGGGAAAGTATTTTGTGGAGGAGTCTGGAAGCTATGATGCTGAGGCATTGATAAAGGAAGCTTTTGGTTATGCCTGTGCCACACTTGAAACTGACGAGAAGGTAATGTTCGTTAATGTGTTATTGAGCACGCAAAGAAGCCTCGTTAAAGCTGGTGGCCAAAGTAACCATGCTAACCATTGAAGAAATAACTAATAAATAAACTTACCCCCCCCCCCCCCCCACATAATTTAAAGGGGGTAAGTTTATAAGAAAACTGTGGTGCTGCATCGGTGGGAGGTATAAAAAGATAATTTGCTGGGATCAACTAAGTTGATAATGGAAATTAGCCAGCTTAAAAATTGTAAAGCTGACATTTGGAGCGTTAGCCCTTTGTCAAAGCAACTTGCTTTATTTGGTCCTCAAGCAACCAGGGTTAGAAATTTCTCCTACCAGCTACTTAAAGGCTCAACATGGAAAGACTCTATCGAGATAGCCGGCTTAGAGCCTGGTTCTCAGGTTAAGTGGAGATGCGAGTTCCCTGAAGTGCGCACGTAAGCATAGACTTAGGCAGTCCTCTCTTAAGCGTGTATGAAATAATTCTAAGGTATTTCAGTTTTCTGTTGATGTACAAGTAAAATTACCAGTAGATTTTTGACTGCTTCAAGGATCTGTCATTATTTATCGCCAGTCGAAAGGGGGGAGGGAAGATTCTTGGGAGGTTTCCAGGGGGAACTGAGAGAGAACATGTCGTCGCCAATTGAGACTAAATGGGGATTATAGAAAATTTACTCCGGTACCATAGAAATGTCACAGAGCGTTATGGCTAAATCTGGTAAATTTTCTCCTGACACAACCAAAGTCCTCACCCCTCCCCTCCTCAGGCGATAAATAACGACCGGTCCCATAGAGCATCTGTATGTGGCCTGTCAGTTAGTTTAAACCAAAGTGAGAACCTTATCTCATGAATTGCTTTTAGAAAGAGGGTTTGGAGGAACACATGTTTACTAAGTCATTGGAAGATCTACAGCTTGACCAACGCGGCAAAATAGCTTACACGTACAAATGTTTAGGCGCCGGAATTTGGTCCTTGAGGCAGGATGATTTTTATGCTGCCATAGAAGCTGTGTCATAGGAGGTAAGTCTGATACTTGGCAAGATACAATATCTTTTTGGATTTTTCTTGTAAAAACCATCATTTTGAAGAGTCCAAATGAATTGTAGTTTCTACGGAGTTTATGTCTGAATTGCCGAGGCAATAAGAATATGAAGCATTGTCATACCTTTGGAAAATTCTTGTCTCTGGGTACAAAATCTTGCAAAATTTTGATGTGCTACTCATCTTACAAGAATTTTCAATCTGCAGGCAAGGCCCATTATGTAGGACTATCGGTGCACCATTTAGAAGTCAGTTTATAGGGCTTTGTTAGATTGCTGGAAAATTTTTTACGATTATAGAAAAATTTTAAAGTTCAAGTTTTAAGCCACATATATTTCAACAATGTTGTGAAATTACTTTTTTTTTTTTTTTTTTTTTTTTACGCACTAAATTGCAAACCTATTTTTCTTCTCAGGCCGGAGACGCTGACACAAATAGCGCAGTAGCCGGGGCGCTGTTAGGCTGTAAACTGGGTGCCAGTAAACTGTCAGAATCTTGGCTCAATGAATTGCTACATAAAAAGTGGCTAGATGAGAAGATTGAGAAGTAAGTAAAACATAGAATGGCTAGGGGTTTCGAACATTTAAATATAGCCAAACAAAACAAGGAACTATATCATGGTACATTTCAAGTGATAAATCACTCACGTGATGGGCACGTGGAACGAGGCACGCGCAATCAGGTGCGTGACTCGGACGGTAAGTCACGCATAAAATCACGCAAAAAGTACAATTTATATAAACTGGCGTTTCTAATACCAGTTAAAAGATAATAATTATAACATATACGTTCCGAAAAATTGTAGAATAAACGCTCCCTGAAAAGGTCTTTGAAAGAAATGTTTATATTTGTATCAGTAGGGCCTTTGAAACGAGGATAATAATCCACGGCTTGTGTAAGACGGAAACTGGACCAATTATAAGATCGCGGTTTACATAAACCGCGAAATGTTCGTATGAGGGTTTCACGTCTTAGGTCTTATGAACATGTGTGAGGTCACGAGCACGGGAAAAATGCCCAAGCGCGGGAAAATATTGCGCTTTCGCATTGTAAGGTCGCGTCTTGCGTAGGCCGCGAATGAGCTGCGATGCCATTTATACGAGTAGTTTCGCATCTTATCAAAGCCGCGGCTTATTCAAGACGTTCTCAAAACCCTTATTTTGCAAAAGAAGCGGCCTTAAAAGTGGCAGTGTAACGTTTACACAATGAGTTCGCGACTTAGCTAAGCTGCGAATTAGTTTCTTAGTATAATCGGCCCTCATATTGGTGAACTTGCTTTTTACTCTAAGTTGGCGGAAGGACGGCGGAAGGACGGCGAAGGGAACGTTACATCATTTGCATTTTTTAGTTTCATTGTCAAACAAAGTTGCTTTACCTTTTTTTTTAAGGTTCTTGGCTATTCTTGGTCTGACTGAATGAAAAATGAAAACCTGCGCCTTATTTCCTGTGACGATATTTAGCAACAACTTTTTTTTTTATTTTATTTTTACCTTATCATTTACACTGCTTTTTAAACTAGTATTTAGATAGATCCAAATAGATTTTACAAGAAATTTTAACTAAGTTATTTCCGTAACGGTTATAATTTAATTTTAGAATCTTTTCAAAATTAGATCTTATTAGATCTAAGCAGAAATTTATAAAATTTCAAAGGGGTTTAGCCCACATATTTCTGTTTTTATGCACTTGGATTATTATACAATGCGAATTTGATAATATTCATGTTACTTTGCGCAGTACAAGCCCTAAATTGTCATTTACATTTTAAGTTTAACCTATAACTATGAGAAACAAGAAGAATACTACGTGCGCTAGTTTTAGCGTCATGTTAGCGTTATCAGTAACACACCTGTATACATACACGCACAGAAACTCACACAAACTCGCCTTCTGAAAAGAAGTCTTCAAACTTAGGTAACAGTTAAAGTATGTTCCGTACAAATGGAATTGAAGGATATATTAGATTACAAAAGGACAAAACGGGTCATTGAAGCTCTACCGAATACACATTGAGATGTAGTGAAGATACTAATAAAAGAATGGACAAAACCCCAAAGAATACATCAAGTGAAATAACTTTTCTTCGGTTCGGAAATTCCTCAGAACGGTGAATTCAGATACCCACCCCAGTAAGGGAAAGATTTAATGCGTAATGAAAGGATGGCGCGCAATGTGACTGAAAATCAAATATTGGTGCAGAAGAAAAAGAAATAAAGAATTTTAAATTTTAGGTGCAAGAAGGAATAAACATTTCAAGGAAAGGTGAAAATGGGGACAAAAAGTCTTGCGATGGCATAAAAAATAATGGTTACCTCAAAAAGTGCGAGAGAGCTGGGGACAAATAACAGTTGTACGTAACGAAGAGTACGACGGAAGGGCAGGTTGCCCAGGCTTCCTTCAGGGAAGACTGAGGACAAGTCAGTATTGGTGTGAGACACGTGAAATAGAGAGAAACATGACAAAGCACCGTTTTATTTTTCTTTTACTCTCTCAAGCTACTACAGCCCTTTATGTCTATGTTTCCTGTGTTAGGTAAATATCCGTGTTTACATCTTGACACACTGCACACGAGGAAACTTAAAGGGTGGGAAAATTGTGATATCTGTGTTCTTCTGACACACCAATCCATCCATACAGCCACATCGATGCAAATCCTGAGAAAAAGAAATTGGAAATACCAAAGGATGATAAACGATGAGAGAAAATAAAAAAACATTGCTTATAAATTAAACCCTCGGCCTTCTATCTAGTACCTTAAGGTTGCAGGCGCCGTCTTCTGGGATTTTCGGGATACACCGCTGGGCCAGAATCGGACAGTAGAAATTGGGGGCGCAGTCAACGTCAGATTGACACCTCTGGCTTATTAAAAAAATTAAGAAATAGTTACTAATAAAACTGCTTTTCGAACTGAACTGCATGCGGATTCCTTTACCCAAGGATCTGTTGATGGGCTTTTTGGTTCGTTCGAGAGGTAAACTTCAATTTGTCCTTGACACCCGTTTCTAGAAATCTCCATTTCGTTTTCAGCAAAGTAAGACAACCCCTTCCTTGGCTGCACCCTAGTTATCGTAAGAATTCACAGGAAACGCTTGACTCTGTAAGCTGTGTTAGCTGCGCTGACAAAAAAAAAAAAGAGAAGAGTGCACTTTAATCAGCTTGGAAAACTCAGGTTTTACCTTAAAAGAAACTGACTTTAAATATACCTCGCGAAATAGAAATAACTTTTTTTTTCTTGTTGTTACTGTTTATAATCAAATTTGTTGAAGATATACTGAGAAACAATACCGTCTTGTTGACATAACCCATAAGGTAAGGTTTTCGTCAAATCTTTGGTAAGTTGTCACAGATATTGTGGAATAATTTCCTTTGACAATATTATTTGTTTATAAAAAAATTTCAAATGTAGATGTTTAGGTAACACTAGTATTAATACGTATGATGCACGATCCTCGCAGTAGAGAGCGCTATTGCTCCCAGTTGGCTTGTTAGCTCAATTGGTGGAGCGCTGCACTGGTATCGCAGAGGTGAGTGGTTCGAATCTCGTACAGGCCTGATTTTTTTCAGGTCTGATTTTCGCTATTGCATTAATAGCGCTCTCTACTGCGAGGATCGTGCATCATACGTATCTATAACCGTAGTTCAAATATGTGAACTTCATATATTCATCGTATCTAACTAGTATTAATGATATGTAAGGCTATCCCTCGAAAACGAAACGGTCCTATGTAGTGTTTAAGGATTTTGCAGCAAGTAATTTTGATATTTAAATAAGTTAAAATCACACCTCCCCATATCTAAAAATGTGCATAATCATGGGATGGGCTTGTGTAGCAAAGCAGCTCAGTCACATTAGTGCGTAGCAGTTATCAAACTGCGTATTCTTCCCTTTAAAAAAATTATTTTGATCTGTGATATGGAGAAAACAAGGAATCCATTAAATTTCTCTACTGAAAACCAAGATTAAAAGAGAATTGAGGTTGCCATTTCAATGAATAAAATTAGCCTTGCCTGTTTTGGGTTTGATATTAAATAACCAAAGATGACAAAAGGATAAAGTCGATTTTGCGTTTCTGCCAGAAATGCAAATTATACCACTTGCTCTTTAATTTAAACCGCAGTTCACGCCAACATTTGAAAGAAAACACTCACGTTCTTTTTTTAAGGTTTAGCACATTTTTTTTTGGAAACTGCATCTGGAGTTTTTCAATCTTTGTTTTCGCTTTTATAACTAAAGCTAGGCGCCATTGTTTAAGCCTCCATACACTGCCTCAGAGAAAGCCTCGCTCCTGTGATAGGAAGCGTGATGTAGGCTGTCTCCTTACATTCTAGTTCTAGTCTGCGCAGCCGCACTTGTGTACGTCCTAAAGAATAAATGAAAAGGAAAATGTTATTACGCCAGAAGCTTAAGGAAGCTTAAAGTCAATTTTGGAAAGATGAGAGAAACTTTATCAATATCTTACCAAAAAGAAATGCTATTAATGTTTTTACTTACCGTCAAAATGCGGGTGAGGTATTTCTTGAGTTTAGGAATACATCGCTTGTTAAAGGCACAACATCTATCGTAACTGCAATCTTCTACGGTGAGGCATCTCTAATTCACGACGAAAAAATAATTTTCTTTGAAATATAAAGAAGCCTAGGTTTGAGTTTCTCTACGTTTTCTCAACTACCTCACGAATGGATGAATAAATGAAAAACTTTATTTAATTGTATGTTTTAGCTATAAGCTAATGGAGGACACTAAAAAATTTAAAAGTAAAATACATTTACATATGAAGATAACAGTTATTTACAGTAGATAATTAAAAAGATTATAAAGTTATTTAGTTAATATATGAGAACGATCCTTCGCAGTAAAGCACTATTTGAGCAATAGTGAAAATCAGACCTGAAAAAAATTTCAGGCCTGTACGGGACTCGAACCACTGACCTCTGCGATACCAGTGCAGCGCTCTACCAATTGAGCTAACAAGCCAACTGGGAGCAGGCCATCAAATTAATTCGATATAAACCCGTAGATGATAAATCAAACAACAACAAACATATGAAACATATGTGTGAACTGCGGTTATGAGACGTATATGAGAACGATCCTTCACAGTAAAGCACTATTTGAGCAATAGTGAAAATCAGACCTGAAAAAAATTTCAGGCCTGTACGGGACTCGAACCACTGACCTCTGCGATACCAGTGCAGCGCTCTACCAATTGAGCTAACAAGCCAACTGGGAGCAGGCCATCAAATTAATTCGATATAAACCCGTAGATGTTTGATTTATCATCTACGGGTTTATATCGAATTAATTTGATGGCCTGCTCCCAGTTGGCTTGTTAGCTCAATTGGTAGAGCGCTGCACTGGTATCGCAGAGGTCAGTGGTTCGAGTCCCGTACAGGCCTGAAATTTTTTTCAGGTCTGATTTTCACTATTGCTCAAATAGTGCTTTACTGCGAAGGATCGTTCTCATATACGTCTCATAACCGCAGTTCACACATATGTTTCATATGTTTGTTGTTGTTTTATTTAGTTAAGTTTGAAATTTCGACGAGAGTTGAGAGGTCGACTTATCTTATGTTCTTCTTGAACGAATTTAGAGTTTCTATCGCTCTTAGGTGTCTTGGTAACTTTGACCAAATGAGAAGTCCCATATATTTAATAGAATTCCTACCAAATCTTACAGTTTCGAATCTTTGCAGTTCGAAGTCACTGTTCCGTAAATTATACTGAGTGTTCTTTACATTAAATAAGTCAGAAATTTTCTCGGGTACGAGACTGTGCTAAACCTTAAACATCAAAGTGGCAATGTGTTGTAGGCGCCGATTGTACAAGGTCGGTAGTTTGGCGCGACTTAGCAGTTCTTGATAGGACGCTGATCTGTTCATTTATTTCTTTAAGCAGGTTGATTAATTGGCAGCTGTAATAGCTGAAATGGGCCTGCTGTCCTAACCCACCCAACCCACCCCAGGGGAGGACATCCATCACACTGTAATCTCGTGAGTGGGAAATTAACGTGTCCTGCCCCAACCCTGGAGGAGACGGGACCTCCATCTATTCGTCCCTATCCGAGAAGACTATAATATCTAACCATTTCTTGATGTTATAGAAAGGTAGCAAATTCTTCTCAATTATTTTAAGACCTTGAGTGTTGGTCCGGCCGGGGCTCGAACCCTCGACCTCCCGCACTACAGTCCAGCGCTCTATCCATTGAGCTAACCGGGAGGCGATTAGCTCAATGGATGGAGGCATCTAGTTTTGTTCACCGCCCCAAGTGCTCGCTCCTGAATCCGCTCAAGCTTTCTCCGTTCCGATGCATTACAAAAGTGCCATACTAGATGACAGTAGGTTAGATGGGGCAGAATTGAAGACCTGTAAAGTGATAGTCTAGCATTACAGGGTATCAAACTGCGTAGCCGCACTAGGACCCCTACTTTTTGACTGGCCTTAGAGCATAGATCACTGATATGACGAGTAAAACTCAATTTTTCATCGATTTCAACTCCTAAAAGCCGTATTTCCCCATTCTCTCAATAGTATGACCGTCAACAGAAAATTTATCGGTCCTCAAAAATTTTCAATAATTCCAACAAACTTTCAAAGATACGTTGAAGTACAACCAGCGCCTGACCCTCATGGGTGCATCTACTGCCTGGTTATCAAGGCCGATCGTCTCCACTTCGATATCCATATCTCCCGGCATGCATTGTTTAACGGGATTCTCGATTCCGCGTTCTATCACATTCTTGGTGAGAACGCAGGAAAGACCATTCTGGCAAGTGCAATCTCCTTCCTGGCAACAGAAAAGGAGTGAAGAGAGCAGAATAAAAATTCTCATCCGGTGAACTTGCCACCCGCTTTGTCGTATGAAGAGCGAGCTTAATGAAGAGGTAACCTCACAGCTGAATAAATTCTTAGGAAGTTTGTTCTTCGTTCTTCTTCTTCGTTTTTTTAATAACTTAGAAAGGCATCGATTTTCTTTTTCTTTGCCAGTCGCTAATAATGACACAAAACTAGTATAACCTTGGCCTCTAAAACATTAAGACAGCATTGCGGTGTCATCTGGCAGGACGCTACAAAACACAAGTCTCTTCATGAAAAGTATTCGAAGCATATATGTGGTAGAGTTGTTATAGAAAATTTGAGTTACCAGACTTAAAGACAGCATTTTATGGCATTGAACAATAAAATAATCTAATTAAGGTGTTTACTCACCGGCTTGTTACAAACTGAAAGTTCAGGAAGTTCTGAACATCCTTGAAGAAAAAGAAAAGAACAACATGAAAAAGAAATGTGTGGAGTAATTGGAGTCGGACATTTTACTCGATGAGTACAAACAACGACAACAACAAACCGAACAGAACAAGACCCATATCTGGTTTCCAAGTTTGCTCACAAGTTTAAAAAAGATGTATGTTTTGTCTTTGTTTCCAGTTTTCCTTGAATGAGCGCGTGGTATAAAATAAAAGAAGTTCTGTGAAGTATTTGATAATGAATTATTTAAAGATTTGATTAAGAAGAAAACACGCCGTTTTGCCAGCAAATAATCTGTTCCAGTTTGATAGAGTTAAACTCAGTTTTAGCGGTGCGTGTACAAAATTGAAATAAAAGATGATGCTCAGTAGCAACATGTGTCTTAAATCCCTCAAAGCTCACCAAAGCAAGTGAAATGCTTAAGCTCAAAATTAGTATGGCAGTCATCATGTTTCTTTCGTTTAACTAAAAGAGCCTAAAGTATACAACTGCAATGTAGTTCACACTCTAACGGGACGTTTTAACTGAAACTTTGTTCCTTATACTTCACTATTTTTAACACAATTTTGTAGTACAGTATTTTCACAGATATTATTAAAAAAGAAGCAAGAGTACTTTTAAACATCTTACGTAAACGAACATTTTCAATGTGATAATGTGTTTTTTAACCTGTTTGTACCCATACGCCGCAAGGGTCATGATCGAAACGCATGCGAGTGGAACCATTGATGCCCGACAAGGGATTTCTATCATATTCACGCATAATAGCATTATTTCATGTGTCGTAAGACTAAAAAAAAATAAAATTGTAAGGAAGTATTCATCTCTACAGTACAGACACATCCGCCTGTATATTAGGACGACAAGTCCTTTGCACGATAACCTTTGTATCGCGTTAGGTTGTTTAAGCCATTTACTGAAATCCGTGGTAGTAGTTTTAAGTGTGCAGTACACTTTTTCAAAGCAATGCATATTGAGGACGTTTCTTTTTTTCTAATGGCAAGTTATCTTCATGTCTTCATCTGCTTTTTCTTTCATTCTTAGCGTAAAAGATATAGTTATCAAAGTTAGTAAAAAATTAATGATTCATGTAATTTTTTTTTTTAAGATTTTCGATTGTAAAAAATCTCGGTAAGCCACCCAAAACAGTACTCAAGAGGTTTAGAGAAACCGAATAAATCGAGGTAAATATTTGTGCTTAAGAATAAGAAAGACCCCCACCCAACTTGTTCTTCCTCTGACCCCTTAATCGAAAGTCGAGCAATGGTTTTGCTGTACGTGGCTCAACCCTAAGCAAAACCTTTCGACTCAGCGGTTTGGCGGCTAAAAGCCAGGAGGACTAAGTACAAATCAGACATGACTAAGTTGGCATTGCAGCTGAACAACTTTGCACTGTGTTAAGAGCTCCTTTCTGCGGACATACATAATTATCCAACACTAATACACTGAGTGTTGTCTCCTAAAGTGCTTTACTCAACACGCAGTTGAACAAGCTTCGTTTCATTTTCATTTAAACGCGCTGTTTGAAATACTTAGCCTCATTTTGCACTCCTCGAGATAAATTGCAAAACATACCCCTTCAACATTTTTCTCGGAAACTTTAAGAGCATGGCGCGAGGGCCTCCAGTCACAATTTGTTTCATCAAGATCATAGCCTCTACATCGTTGTGAGCGATTCAAATTCCATTTACTCAAACTCAAGCCATGAAGATCTTCATTTTTCTGAGCCTCTGTGCCACTCTTAGTCTGGTGAGATTCCAAAAGTTGAAACGTTTCATTTCTTTTAATATTCCATCCTTTCCCTTTCAGTAGAATGAAGAGAATCACTAACTCATATCCCTAACCAAATCACGCGTTTTGTGAACGCTCTTTGAAGAGCCAATTAAGATGCGTGTGTTTCTTTCAGGGATGCTCAAATTGTCCTGAACTTGCAGCCTGTAGCAGAGAGGTGAGCTCAAAACACATTTCTTATTCTTCATGGTGTTGATAAATATTTATGGTAATAATGTTAGTCACTTCAATTAATCACTTTAATGGCTAAGAGAAATTTTCAGTTGAGCGTCCCACCGTTCGTATTCCGCCACCAAAGCTTCTGCCTCTAGGTCTGTAGGATTTTTGTGTTGCATAGGATTTTGATCCTGGAGGCTGGTGCAGGTGTCTCTCTGCGTGTCTCAGTTGATAACGTATTAGTTACACCCACTTCGCGTAATTCTTGTGCCAGGAGGGAGACTGCAGCTGTCAAACCGGTCTGTCCTGTGTTCTGACTAAAGAGTTGATCTACCAAGGAAAAATGACCGACGTCAAACAGTGCATGCCAGAAGGGATGGAGATAGAAGTGGAAACAGTCGATCTTGACGGGTAAGGTGCTGTGGCTCCCATGAAGAAGAAACGTTTTTTGTTTAATAGATTATTCAAGGTACGGGGGATTTAATTGTAATAATCGGGTAACCATAGAATCATATATCACAAGTGAGTCTGTTCCTCTAAGGATTGTAAACCGGTTTAAAAAAAAAACAAGGGAAGTACAAGAAATACACTGAACTAGCGTAAAGCACGTGAAAGGCACGAGCGTAAGTCGTGAATTGTTACAGTTTTAGTTGCGTTTAATTGTTTGATAAGATCAAGGGATGTTAAACCCACTATATGCACCAAGTGATAGTAACATATTTCTTTCATGTCTGAAGCTTAGTGTTGCACGAATGTTACTATTGCCAAAAAGATCTGGAGATATGTCACGAGTTTGAGAAAATATATGACATTTTTTAAAAATATATTTCGACAGTTCTTCTGTCATCTTCGGTTCAATTTAGACAACTTTGTGCTTTGCATGTTTTTTTAAAAATGTCGTATATTTTCTAAAATGTTACTATTATTTTGCAAAACAGAGATGTAGAACTCAAACTGACTGCAGAGAAGACCAGTGTTGCTTATTGAACAAGAGATGCTCTCCAAAACTTCCCAAGTACTTATATATATATATATATATATATATATATATATCAATTTCTATAGCGCATTACCATGTAAAAGTTCTAATGCGCTTTACAACACTGTGCGGGGGACTTTTCCAGACTGCCGGAGGCAGTATACAATTAATAAAGGAGAAATTTTACAGATGCCCCATCCCCCCATTCCCAGTAAACAGGCCAGACTACATCACAGTAATCTCGTGATGTGGGTTCTTTAACGTCCCCTGCCGAAATTAACTCATTGATAGGTGCAGGAGACGGGACCTCCGGCTTTACGTCCTATCCGAGAAGACGAGGCAATGTGAGTGAAGCGTCTTGCTTAAAGACACAACGTCAAGCCCCAGCCAGGACTTGAACCAGGGCCATCTGACCCAGAGTCTAGCGTACTGACCACTGGACTACTCACGCCTCACAGTACTTCACATGTTATTTAACGGTTAGTTGAAGAATGAAGGGTTACATTATTTCTTGTAGTCCAGTCGTAATAAAGGCAATAACATCGGTGGGGTATCATTAACAATCTTGCTATCGCTATCCTTATTTGCGCAGTTATCCTTTTGATCGTAATCATTATTATTATTAGCGTCCGCCATTATTATTAGTATTATTAGAATTATTATTATCATCATTATTATTAATATCATTATGAGCAGAGTCAAGAGCCTTATCATTATTACTATCGGTATTGTTCTTATTATCATTATTATTATCATCAGACTCATAATTATAAGCAGTGCCACCATCATTATCAAAATTATCTATATCATCATCACTGTATTCATAACCATAATGAAAACGAAAAAACAAAACAAAAAAATACGCGCCTCTGATTGGCTGAAAACGAGTGTATTTTACCATGTATTTGTAAAACGATGTCTATTACAAATAGTGCGCGTGTGCTGTCAAAACTTCGTTTTTCTTGACTTAATGCGAGGATTTTTTCTTTTAAATTATTAGTAAGTAATACCATGATTCGTCGTACAATTTAATGTAAAAGAGAACCTTTGTAAATTTTTCAGACTATAAATTGCACTTACCCTACGGTACCGTGCAATGTTTTTGTCTTTGAAAAATTTACTCGCACTTATTCACACCAAACTGCACTCCAAATCATGTCATTATCCATATTTGTCATTTTTATTATTTTCATTATCGTTTCATTATCATTTCATTATAATAACTATAACCAATAATATTATCTGATTGATTTTTTTCAGCACTTGCACAAGTGTGGTTGCCATGACGATCTCATTTGTGCCGAAACAGCCTCCGTTACCATCTCTCTGACTGCTATCAAGGTCGCCCTGAGGCAGTGCATGTAACTCGTACCAGCCTCTTGACCGAGACAAAGTAATCAGCCGAGGAGAAGACAAAACTAACCATGTAACGCTTGGAATAATTTCAGTGAAAGGAATAAAGAAAGTCTTCGAGAAAAATCTGGAAATCACTTGTTGAATTCAGTTAACAGACTCTTTAATTCGAACAGTTCACTGACCCTGGATCTGTCTCTGATATAAAATCGTTCAATTCTTTGTTCTGAAAGGCAGACAATTTGCCTAACATTATTTCTCAAAAACCAGCAAAATTTGAAAGTAACACGAGATAACACAACCCAATTTCAATTTAATAGCTTAAGCGTGACAAACTTTCATAATGAAATCCAATACTTTGAATTTGCCTTTAAAAAGATTTAAAGGTAAACTACCGTTTAACTTGTGTACACATCACAAGTTACTACAAACAGAATCAAAGGATTCTTGACCGATAGCTTCGACGCGAAGTATACTTGCACATTTGCACATGGCCTCAGCCCGCTTTTTCCTGCGATTACTTCACAAACTTTGATACGCTTTTAAAACTGTCGAAAAGAACATACCGTGCTTTCGTTTGTTCCTCGAGATAATGCAAAGTCGTTTCTCAAGTTTTCGAATAAGATGAGAGGCTTATCAATTTGAAGGGAAAACATTTGGTAGAAACGTTAAGTTGTCGCCACAGTTCGTCCCTAAATTTCAATTTATGAAAATTCTTGATTTGAATGGAGCGCTTCTTCCTACCAATCCCATGTGGATGACCGTGCATTTTTTGATTGGCTAGTTTAGCTGCACGGCCTTTCCACCCCCGGAGAATATTTTTGAAAAATTATGAACGAAGTTAATTACGGAATACATGAGAGGATTCTTTCACCAATTTTTTTTCTTTTAGACTAGATTGAAGAAAAGCATACTTACTGCTGATCTTCTGATCAAAAAAGGAAGTTCAAAAAGCAATTCTTATGGAAAAAAGAGTTTTTTCACGGAGATACACAACCATGACAAACAGAATATATGAGCGGTTTTTTTTCTTTATCTCTGTTTGATTAATATGGGAAAATCCCGTTAAACAGTTTTTGGGGACAGTCTCGGAGAATTCCCAATAAACTTTTCTCAACTTGAGAGCGTGGCCTCACTACTGAATGATTCTTAACTAATGAAATCCAGCGGTTTTCAAAACTATAATGCCGCAGAGTTTAATGTTTGTTTTTATCAGTAACGAAATTATACTGTATTCGGAAGGAGCTCTGAATTAAGTTCTTTTAAATGAATTCAATTGTTTTTCGTATGACAAATTTTCAGAACGATCTAAGCCATTGTGCCCACTTGCAAACCAGTTCCTCAGATGGATGAGAAACCACGGCGAAGCGAATTTAGGCGTGTGTATCCAACCATCTTATGCCAAAGGCCATGGAAAACTCTGTGTAAATACAATATTGTCAAATGTTCCAAGGACCTTTGAAGAAAAACTATTTTCCAATCGTACGTTGTCTTGAAATTAAAACAAGATCAACTAAAGATTGCTATGTTAGCTATCTAAGTGACTGTACAAGTCTGATGCTATATTTGAATTAAAGAAAGGTTTATTATTCAATGCTCCTGCGAAAACATACTTTATCGTGCTGCAAATAGAGTAAGAAATACTGTTTGTTTTGTTTGTTTTACCAGCCTTTCTTCATCGCCAAAAAAGGAAGCTTTGATTAACAAAATAACACACACTGTTAGCCCTTGTTTTAAGACTTCTTAAACCTGTTATAGATACTTCACGGTATATGACTTATTCTCTTAAAGCACCAAAAATTTAACGCAATCATGTTAGTTAAGCTGTATTTGTAGACAAAGACTGTAAACGTAGTTATTCGTCGTAGCAGAAGCATTAACAAATCGTCGAATAACCACTTTTCAGAAGTTTGGGTCAGAAAAATTCCTCATTTTCCCCAACAAGGGATTATTGAAGCGCGTTCTGAGAAACATGCATGCCAATTTGAATTTCTCTCCATAACAAATGGTTTCTTTTGTATCATTTCTACAATTATATTCACCATAAAAATATAAGGCAAGGATATAACTGAAATGTAATTGCGTTTGATAAATTTGCCGTGGCAATTAACATTCAGAGCGGAAATTGTTTATTCTTCTAAAAAGAGCACATCAAAAATACTTTAGAATGGGTTCTGTTTTCTTTATTCCTTTCAACAAACAGCTAGGCAAATTTTGATTTTACAAAAACAGTTTTCGTTTGAAATACTTGTTTAAAGACTCTCAGATTGTTAGTAATGTTGTAAAAGCTGCTACTCAGCCTTTGCGCCTCAAAACTATAAAACAGCTGACACAGCAGATCACAGCACTCAACTTCACCAAAAGTTCAGTTGGATCTGAGAGTTTCTGTTAGTCGTTTCATTGAAGTCATGAAGATTCTCATCATTCTGAGTATTTGCACTACGGCTGCTTTGGTGAGTTTCACAGCAACTTAAGAAATAATTTCAAGCCTTTTTCCTCATAAAGATGATTTATGTGCTTTTCACAGAGTTTCTCCATTAAGCGACAGGCACTTTCTTTCCTTCAGCGAGCGGAAAGTTTTGAAACAATCTATTAAGGCGTTATTGGAGTCTAATTTTTTTGTGTGTTACTAGAAATGAATTGTTTGATGTTTTTTCCGATGTTTCAACGATACCATTCTCTCCTCTTGGATTAAATGAATGTCATGCGTCAGAAATAGAAGTGATAGTTAAGAAAGAGCTTATTTGATACAAGAAGAAGAATTGAAAATAATAATCGACATTGGATTTTTAGTGTTTAGAGTCTACAGTCACCATGATAATACAGCCTTATAAGTTGGCACAAGGCAGACTCTCGTGGAACAATTTTTAAAGTCAAGACATCTTTTCTACCTTTCTCTAGGGATGCAGTAATCTTCCCAAACTGGCCGCTTGCAACATTGCTCCGGTAGGTGACTGAATGATGCTTGGGGTTCTCAGACTGTTTGGGTGGCTAAGCGTATTAGTAAGAGAAGAATCAAATTCTGTATTATATATACCGGCGCTTGTCCACCGCTAGCTGGACCGCACAAAATCCACTGGTAAATACAATGCACCGCACCAAACTTCTTTGGGGACGTCTCCTTCTTTATTATTGTATTACACCGTGAAACTAAAAATTGATTTAAGAAATTATGGACATGCAGATAGATTAAGAAATGCTTCAGGTGCATCAAACTTACATAATTTCCGGGTTTGGCGAGGGTTGAAATCAATCGATTCTTTCCTTTCTTTCCTTTGCTGATTTGTTTCCTTCCGAGCACGAGTGCTTACCAAAAACTGATCAAAGGGCCTCTTATCAGATATATTAAATTACACTTAAGAACGCGTGACAAGCCACCTAGTGCGACTTAAAAGATTATAATAAACCTGAAATCAAACAAGGAACAGAAACTCGTGCTATAGGAGCACTTACAAACATAATAAAAAAGAAAAGAAATACTCTGTCTTAGCGTCAAGAGGATATCAGGAGAAGGTTTAAAGGAAAAGGCGTCCCAGTGGACTGATAGATCAAAATTATGTGTATGTACGAGAAAGGGAAAAGGGAAGAGAGATTAAAATTCATTATATGATAAGCGTTTCGATTGCTTCTTACTTATGATTTATTTTGGTTTTTTATCATATAAAACAAATACATTCCATGTCGTTGTCTGTCTGTTCTGCAAATGATGACAGATGACGTCAAAATGTGGTTATTAATTTCAGGGCGGAGGAGACTGTGGCTGCCAAGCCGGTTTGTCCTGTTCGTTGACCAAGAATATGATCTACGATGGACAGGTTATTCCTGTTAAACAGTGCATGCCGGAAGGAATGGACATTGAGGTGGAAGAGGTGGATCTGGATAACCAGTCTGCTGACGAACCCAAGAGGAAAAAACGATTTCTTTTTAACGTAAGAATTTTAACTTCCCCTCCTCGCTTAGAGGACCAAAATGCTATGAGGGGGAGGAGGAAGGGGGAGGAGGAGGTTGAGTGAGGGAGCGAAAGGGTAATATCCACCAATTTTACCGAAAAGTATGATGAACTTTCTGAAAATATACCCCACATCCACATGGAAGCCTGAACAACTGGTATTGTTTCAGCCCTAAACTATACCCACCCACCCCTACTCGGTCATGGCACTGCTTCCTACGATGCCTCGAGTCTGAAATTCATTTTCTTCAATTATCAAATACCGAGAGAAGAATTTCCCGTAAGGATGAACCTCATTCAAAGGGTTACCTTTGGACACCCCGAATCTGTGTTCCCATGCTTTTTCACGAGAAATTTGATCTTCCTTGTCATCAAGTATCTCTTGATCGAATTGATGCTGGGAGTGTTGTCCTCCCAAGACAAATTCAACATTAAAGAAATGAAAAAAAGGATTTTTTTTTAGCTGATCCTCTCAGTCCGAGAAATATTATTTTTTTATTTACGCCATGTTGCATTTTCATAGAGGTGCAGTTCCGAGGCTGAATGTCAAGATAACTACTGCTGTGCGCTTGGCAAACGTTGCGCTCCTAAACTCGGAGAGTTCTTCACTTGTTTTTTTGTGGTCAGTAACAAAGTTCTCTTTATAAATGTGTTTGTGACTTTTTCGGTAATGAATACTCGAAAAGTGAAGTAAGATATTTTGTTTCACGATATAGAAACTTACATATGATGCACGATCCTCGCAGTAGATAGCGCTATTTAAGCAACAGCGAAAATCAGACCTGAAAAAAATCAGGCCTGCACGGGATTCGAACCACTGACCTCTGCGATACTAGTGCAGCGCTCTACCAATTGAGCTAACAGGCCAACTGGGAGCAGGCCGTTAAGTTGATTTGTAATAAACCCGTGAAAGTGATAAATGAGATACAATGAAATATATGAAGTTCAAAATAGATGAACTTCATATATTTCATTGTATCTCGTATAGAATCTTCTTTACTTGGTTTTAGTGACAATATCAGTGTATTATCAGCTAATGCCATATTTTTTACACTAGTTGTAACTACGTCGTGAAGATTTCGGTCAAAATATTGGAAAAGTATTGGTACAGTATATTAGCAACAGAAGTCTCAGAAACGTTTCATTATTTATCTCCTTTGAGGTAATTTTGAATTTTGAAGATCACGTGATTTTTATGAAAAACAGAGGAAGGGGCTGTCAATTAATTGTCAGTGGTAAGAGGGGTGGGGCATAAAGATATTACAAGGTGTTATGGAGGATCAAGTGAATGTTATTTGGACACAACCAAATTCCTCCAAGATCCCACCGGTTCACTTATTTGATGAAACAGTTAACATTGGTCCCTTAATCTTTCTGTATAATTTCTTTCCATGAGTGCGCTTCGTACTTTTTTCTCTCTCTTTTTTTTACCATAGAGCAAGCATAACTGCGGTTGCGGTAATGGTTTGGCCTGCAAAGTAACAACCACGATCCGATTGCCTTTTGGGATCAAGATTCCCATCAAACAGTGTGTGAAGCCCGAGTAAACATGGCGCAAAACTGACATGATTCAAAATTGCAGATAAAGTAGTTTGAGAATTGTAGAGCAAAGTCTGTAACAACAAAGAGAGGAATAAAAGCACATTGAAAACCTTAAACAATCTCTTTCCAAAATATGACTTTGTCAGCGGGTGTTAGAGAGCGCCAAATAAGAGTCAGGTCCCTCACGGTCACGGTCAGTCACGGTGTTGTCTGTATCGGGGAGGGTAGGGAAGGGGAAGGAAAGTGGAAGGGGGTAGGGGAGCGTCAATTGGTGGGAAATTTGAGCTTCGTAGCATGGTATGAAACCTTACTAGTCAGTAAATCTTAGCTTCGCTCTTAATCCTTTTTTGACTATAAATTCTCTAGTAAATTAAAATAATAATATGGGCTGTAAGAGGATAACTAACTTTTCTTGATACTTTTTCCAGTTCTCGCACCCGTTACACAGTTGATTTTTAAAACTCGTACCGAGATTTTCTGTGTTCATCCACTGTTAATGGCGTGGTTGAAGAGTTGAAGATAACTGATCTCAAGACTAAGATTTTCCCGTTTGCTCATAAAAAAAACTTGGAAAAATTAAAGAGCCCCATGTGAAGTCCATTTAAAATTTGACACAGTAATACTTACAAATGATGAATTGTTCTTTGTGTACATTCTGTATGTGTACTGGTGTGTGCTATTATCTATGCATAAGTCGTGGCTTTTGCCTGGGCTTGAATGAATGAACAGATATTTGGAAGAAGTGTGATTCACATTTAGTAGAGTTACCTGTTCAGATCAAATACATCTAATTAAACATATTGTTTAGGTATATTACTTCTTTTTTTAAAAACCTTACCCTTGCTCAATTTTTGGCATATTAATGTACAGTTTTTCATCATCTGTTGACAATTTGCCATTTCCTTCCGATTTATTCTATTCATTTTGATATATGAGTTCTTCCTCCCCAAAAGAATATCTGGTCTTCATTTACTATCCCTCTGACTTGAAAGTATCAGATTTTAGTAACATCTTTAAAATGAATTAAAAGCAAGTTGTACTTTGCCGCCTGCTTGCTATCCTCATAAATTACATAATTAGCCATCTCTCCACAACTGTTACAGTAATCATGACTGTCCACAAGGGGACTGGTAATGAAAGGTTTCCTTTATTGTTATGACCCTAATGCTTGAACCAGCGTGACGCTGTAGGGAGACATTAGATACCAAGAACTACGAGCTGTCTGAGGGTTGAAAAATTTCGATTAGTCTCAGCGAACAACTCGACGGAAAAACAATTAGTGAGTACCAGCCGCTGTTCGGGAAATGAGCCCATGCTCTTATCCAGATCCCAGTAACCGACGGAAATCGAACCTGCATGTGGATTTAAGGATCGGAGCTGACGGTAGGAGAGAATGCTTTGCTGTTTGAAAGAGTGCCTTCAGTCTCTTTACCAGGGTGCCTGGCAAAATATGGATATTTTTTGCTTTTATAGATTTGATGACATTTCAAGGTAGCCCTTTTTTAAGTCCAACCAACTACCCTTACCCCAGCGAATAAGAGGTAACTCGTGGGTCCTACCCTTGTAATGTAATGTTTTCTTGGAAATAAATGTGCAAGAAAAGATTACCAAGACAAAGAAGAGATGTGGTGGGGGAGGGATCTGACCACCACTGAACAAAATGTTACCTTTTCTTTTGGTAGTGTTGTTCTTTCCGAAACCCTTTTTACAATAATATTTCAATGCTAACCAGGAGGGTGATGCTCGAAGGACAACGGCTGCATTTTCTCTAAAACTCTCCGGGTGTAAACCGCAGTAAATATATAGAAAGAAGTAAGAAGAATCGATATCAAGATCTTGGAAGTAAACGTGTTGATGAAATGGACTACAACTGGATTATGTACGAAATAAATGCAAAGGAACTCCTTTCTTACCACATTTCATAATTTAATACAATGTCTGCTCTAGGTTTTTCCAATAGTACATGACTTCTAAAGTGGAAAGTGGTATAAGGATTTAAAATGCATTTTAAAAAAATGCAAGCCAAAAACTTTAAAGGTAAAATATCTTTAGATTATCTGTAACACCAAATTTGAAACCTGGTAATTAGCTTATGCTTAAAGCTGTTCGGAAAATCATAAAATTGTTGTTTGTGTCTGTGAAAATGACTTGATAACAAACCACATAAAGTTGCACATCGCTTTTTTTATAAAAAGTTGCTGAAAAATCCCAACGGAGACCACGTAAAAATAGTTCAAATGTTTTGTCTACATAATATGTCCTCCGTATGGCCGCAACATTAGCTACTCAAAATCCACAGACAATGTCCTCTGATTTTCATCAGTATAAATCCCCAAAACTGAATATGATGAAAGTCCAAAAAGAGTTTTGAACTGTACATACAATTGATCGCTTTGGTTGCAATAAAAGTCGCTTCTTTAATAATTGCCTCGCAACAGGCTGTTTAATACTTCCAGCCGCTGCTTGACGTTTAATTTATGGTTTCCCTCTGTTAGTTCAATCTACCATTGATCGATGCCACACACCAGGGATCTAGTCATGTCTCGTCTACACACAAATTCCTCTGTAATGACCTAAAAGAAAAATGAAAGAACTACGAGATATAGAGGCGTATTCAAATTTGAGGTATTTCTTGAGTTCCTATAAGGGACTCTCAACATGGGGATGGGGACCCTAGATGAATGAAGTAACCCGCCTAGCCGTGGTCGAAAAATAGTCCTCGTCTACATACAATCTTACAACTCCGGAATCCCGGGGTGAGTTATTGTTGGCGTGCTTGCTCATGTAACATGAACGCAACCCCGGGCGGATCACCCCACCTTGACACGTTTATATGGCAAATTGTCGGACAGACCAAGTAACCTGCCACGGCAGGTTACCCCCCCCCCCCCCATCATGTAAACGTGATTACCATAAAATAAGAGATTATCTGGACAGGCGGGTACTACTTTCCTGGAGTCCCTAACCTCCATGTAAACAAGCCCCAACAAAATGAACCTAAGTCCCGTGCTTTATTGAACGCAGTGACTCAAATCAAAACACATGTCCTTGGTTTTTTTGCTCTCTTTGCATTATGCACCTTCTATCTCGGCTGTTGGATCAAAGTGAAGTTTATAAAGATAAAACTGAATTTGACCCCAGAGTAGCTGAAAAGATGTACAAGTCCTAATTCAAGAATTGTCAATGTAAGGATAAAGTAATGATTAACATCTCACTTTTCTTTGATTGGACAAAATTAAAAGTGCACTCACGTTGAGAACATCTACATCTCGGTGAATTCCAGTTTCACGTCATCTCCAATGAGGACAAAAGGCGCCCAGTAATACGCTTTTCTAAACATTGCAGTCTCTCTCATGCACTTCGTGGCTTGATTGACAGCTTCACTGGCACTCCTTCCTTCAGCCAGGGCTCCGTAAAAATATTTCATAAACATCAGAGTACCATCGTCGGCAATGTCCCACAGGGATACCAGAATGGATCGAGCACCGGCACCCAAGAACGCCCGTGCAATGCCAACCACACCCTCGGCCATGACCTCTCCGCAAGCGCTGTGACAACAGCTCAACACAACCAGCCTCGCTCGCAGCCCAACTTGTAAGACGTCTTCTATTCTCAGTAAATAGTCTTCCTCTTGAGCTTGACAAGTTGTCCTCTTGATGCTTGGTGCCAAGAGAATTTCTCCTGTTTCTTTTTTACCATGTGCTGCAATGTGAATTAGGGCAACTGAGGACACTCGCCTTAGTACCTCGTACTTTGTCGCCTCCTCTCCAATAAGAGGAGCAATGCCGATGATTTCCCCAATCATCTTCACCTCTTTCCTTGCACCCGGAAGTTGACTCAGCAATTTCTCCTGATGAATAACCTGTTTGTAACACGGATCACCCACGAGCAGGGCACCGGTTTTAACATGAAATTCTTTCGGGCAGTCAGTGATTGATTTTAAAATGGATAAGGATGGAAGCACTCGAATCCTGAAAGATTCGCACAGATACCTTGAATTCGAATCCACCAATGCAGCGTAAGGCACCAAGCAGAGTGGACCTTCAGGAACAAATACAATCTCATCCCCTTCCACCAAATCAGCGATAGGAGTAACTATGATATCATGGAGCTTCCTCAGGGCATTTGTCATGGAGTTTCGCAAGGAGTCATCGTTCGCTCCTTTTCCATCTCGGCCCACTTCAGGTAAACTTATTTCCCTTTCAACAGCAGCCGTTGCATTGACTTGTGAGCGAGTAGCCTTATTCAGAGAGGTGATATAGAATTCTAATTCATCCTGGTAAACAAAGTTGTTCACATGCTTCATTCTCGATCCGACGACTTTCCCATTCCGAATAACCCACGAAACAATGTAAGGTCCGGTGATTGCTAGAAAAACTGCATCTGATAAAATGTTTTTTAGTGAAAGGCAATCCGAGCGTTTTCCAGACCTCCACCGAGCGTAGGCCTGTACTAAGTTATACTTTGCATCCACCAAGTCTCCTAGAGCCTGTGCACGTCCCTCCTCGGCAGCAAGAAGAGCCTTGACATCCTCACCCTGTCTCAAAAGAACGCGCCAAATACCCTTGTATGGTGTTTGGTAAACATTTCGGAACGAGATCTTCCATACATCGTGAGTAAGAAGAGTAGCACGAAGCTCATTAAAAACCTCCCCACTGGAAACAAAATAGTCCAGGGCCAATTGGAGATATCCCTGCCCTTCATAAAGGCCAGCAAGATTACATTGAGTCATAGCAATCATCAGCATTTGCCCCTCTTCTTTGGCAATTTCTAGAGCGCTTTTAGAGTACTCGATGGCTGTTTTGAACTGTCCTAGACCATGATAAGCATTGCCAAGATTTGTATAGCTCCCTCCTTCTCCAGCCTTGTCTCCCACTTCTTTGGAAATTTCTAGGTGACGTTTATGGTACTCGATGGCTGTTTTGAACTGTCCTAGACCACGATAAGCATTGCCAAGATTTCCATAACTCCCTCCTTCTCCAGCCTTGTCTCCCACTTCTTTGGCAATTTCTAGGTGACGTTTATGGTACTCGATGGCTGTTTTGAAGTGTCCTAGACCATGATAAGCATTGCCAAGATTTCCATGACTCTTTCCCTCTCTAGCCTTGTCTCCCACTTCTTTGGCAATTTCTAGGTGACGTTTATGGTACTCGATGGCTGTTTTGAACTGTCCTAGACCAAGATAAGCATTGCCAAGATTTGCATAACTCCTTCCTTCTCCAGCCTTGTCTCCCACTTCTTTGGCAATTTCTAGGTGACGTTTATGGTACTCGATGGCTGTTTTGAAGTGTCCTAGACCATCATAAGCATTGCCAAGATTTGCATAACTCCCTCCTTCTCCAGCCTTGTCTCCCACTTCTTTGGCAATTTCTAGGTGACGTTTATGGTACTCGATGGCTGTTTTGAACTGTCCTAGACCATCATAAGCATTGCCAAGACTTCTATAACTCTTTCCTTCTCCAGCCTTGTCTCCCACTTCTTTGGCAATTTCTAGGTGACGTTTATGGTACTCGATGGCTGTTTTGAACTGTCCTAGACCAACATAAGCTTTGCCAAGATTTGCATAACTCTTTCCTTCTCCAGCCTTGTCTCCCACTTCTTTGGCAATTTCTAGGTGACGTTTATGGTACTCGATGGCTGTTTTGAACTGTCCTAGACCATAATAAGCATTGCCAAGATTTCCATAACTCGCTCCTTCTCCAGCCTTGTCTCCCACTTCTTTGGCAATTTCTAGGTGACGTTTATGGTACTCGATGGCTGTTTTGAACTGTCCTAGACCACGATAAGCATTGCCAAGATTTCCATAACTCTTTCCTTCTCCAGCCTTGTCTCCCACTTCTTTGGCAATTTCTAGGTGACGTTTATGGTACTCGATGGCTGTTTTGAACTGTCCTAGACCACGATAAGCATTGCCAAGATTTCCATAACTCTTTCCTTCTCCAGCCTTGTCTCCCACTTCTTTGGCAATTTCTAGGTGACGTTTATGGTACTCGATGGCTGTTTTGAACTGTCCTAGACCATAATAAGCATTGCCAAGATTTCCATAACTCGCTCCTTCTCCAGCCTTGTCTCCCACTTCCTTGGCAATCTCTAGGTGACGTTTATGGTACTCGATGGCTGTTTTGAACTGTCCTAGACCATAATAAGCATTGCCAAGATTTCCATAACTCGCTCCTTCTCCAGCCTTGTCTCCCACTTCCTTGGCAATCTCTAGGTGACGTTTATGGTACTCGATGGCTGTTTTGAACTGTCCTAGACCATAATAAGCATTGCCAAGATTTCCATAACTCGCTCCTTCTCCAGCCTTGTCTCCCACCTCCTTGGCAATCTCTAGGTGACGTTTATGGTACTCGATGGCTGTTTTGAACTGTCCTAGACCATAATAAGCATTGCCAAGATTTCCATAACTCCCTCCTTCTCCAGCCTTGTCTCCCACTTCCTTGGCAATCTCTAGGTGACGTTTATGGTACTCGATGGCTGTTTTGAACTGTCCTAGACCATCATAAGCATTGCCAAGATTTCCATAACTCCCTCCTTCTCCAGCCTTGTCTCCCACTTCTTTGGCAATTTCTAGGTGACGTTTATGGTACTCGATGGCTGTTTTGAACTGTCCTAGACCATCATAAGCATTGCCAAGACTTCCATAACTCTTTCCTTCTCCAGCCTTGTCTCCCACTTCTTTGGCAATTTCTAGGTGACGTTTATGGTACTCGATGGCTGTTTTGAACTGTCCTAGACCACGATAAGCATTGCCAAGATTTCCATAACTCTTTCCCTCTCCAGCCTTGTCTCCCACTTCTTTGGAAATTTCTAGGTGACGTTTATGGTACTCGATGGCTGTTTTGAACTGTCCTAGACCACGATAAGCATTGCCAAGATTTCCATAACTCTTTCCTTCTCCAGCCTTGTCTCCCACTTCTTTCGCAATTTCTAGGTGACGTTTATGGTACTCGATGGCTGTTTTGAACTGTCCTAGACCACGATAAGCATTGCCAAGATTTCCATAACTCTTTCCTTCTCCAGCTTTGTCTCCCACTTCTTTGGCAATTTCTAGGTGACGTTTATGGTACTCGATGGCTGTTTTGAACTGTCCTAGACCATAATAAGCATTGCCAAGATTTCCATAACTCGCTCCTTCTCCAGCCTTGTCTCCCACTTCCTTGGCAATCTCTAGGTGACGTTTATGGTACTCGATGGCTGTTTTGAACTGTCCTAGACCATCATAAGCATTGCCAAGATTTCCATAACTCCCTCCTTCTCCAGCCTTGTCTCCCACTTCTTTGGCAATTTCTAGGTGACGTTTATGGTACTCGATGGCTGTTTTGAACTGTCCTAGACCACGATAAGCATTGCCAAGATTTCCATAACTCTTTCCTTCTCCAGCCTTGTCTCCCACTTCTTTGGCAATTTCTAGGTGACGTTTATGGTACTCGATGGCTGTTTTGAACTGTCCTAGACCACGATAAGCATTGCCAAGATTTCCATAACTCTTTCCTTCTCCAGCCTTGTCTCCCACTTCTTTGGCAATTTCTAGGTGACCTTTATGGTACTCGATGGCTGTTTTGAACTGTCCTAGACCAACATAAGCATTGCCAAGATTTCCATAACTCGCTCCTTCTCCAGCCTTGTCTCCCACTTCTTTGGCAATTTCTAGGTGACGTTTATGGTACTCGATGGCTGTTTTGAACTGTCCTAGACCATCATAAGTATTGCCAAGATTTCCATAACTCTTTCCTTCTCCAGCCTTGTCTCCCACTTCTTTGGCAATTTCTAGGTGACGTTTATGGTACTCGATGGCTGTTTTGAACTGTCCTAGACCATCATAAGCATTGCCAAGATTTGCATAACTCTTTCCTTCTCCAGCCTTGTCTCCCACTTCTTTGGCAATTTCTAGGTGACGTTTATGGTACTCGATGGCTGTTTTGAACTGTCCTAGACCATGATAAGCATTGCCAAGATTTCCATAACTCTTTCCTTCTCCAGCCTTGTCTCCCACTTCTTTGGCAATTTCTAGGTGACGTTTATGGTACTCGATGGCTGTTTTGAACTGTCCTAGACCAACATAAGCCTTGCCAAGATTTGCATAACACTTTCCTTCTCCAGCCTTGTCTCCCACTTCTTTGGCAATTTCTAGGTGACGTTTATGGTACTCGATGGCTGTTTTGAACTGTCCTAGACCACGATAAGCATTGCCAAGATTTGGATAACTCTTTCCTTCTCCAGCCTTGTCTCCCACTTCTTTGGCAATTTCTAGGTGACGTTTATGGTACTCGATGGCTGTTTTGATCTGTCCTAAACCATGATAAGCACTGCCAAGATTTGCAGAAATGTATCCCTCTGCAGCCTTGGCTCCTACTTCTTTGGCAATCTCTAGGTGATGTTTATGGTACTCGATGGCTGTTTTGAACTGTCCTAGACCACCATAAGCATTGCCAAGATTTTCATAACTTCTTCCTTCCCTGGCATTGTCTTTCACCTGTTTGGCCATACGTTTTACTGCCTGGTTTAGGTCTTCCTAAGGGTTTGGAAATGTGTGGCAAACGTTTATTATGCTATTATTCGAACACTTATTTTTAGGTCCGAATGAAGGTCTTGCATTAAAGGCCAGAGACAACTAGATTCCTTGTTAGACCTTCGTGATTGATCTATGAGATACACTAGTACAAAGGTTTTATGAATTCCTCGTTCGATGTGGATTTTCGAATGATATCTCGTCTTTGTGAAAGTGACTAAGCGCTATAAAATGAGGTGATGGAGGGGCAGGCTTATGTCCAAGCCATTGAAATATGCCAATTGATAATCATTAGAACGTAAGTATATTTTACAAGACTTCGGCCCAAAGGCTAATCACTTTTTGATGTTCTGGGTGGGAGTAATGTCATCTTGAACAGCTTGAAGATGAGTTTTGTCTATAGAAGCGACTAAGGAAAACGGAAATTATTTCAGTGTGAATTTCTGACGAAACAGAGAAATTATTTATCACTGAAATTGAATGTGACTTCGGAAGGATCGACAAGTGTTAGGTGCTAGACAGCTCCTGAATTGTTCCTCTCTGTCCCCTCATTTTCCACTATGTGCACCAATACTCTTCCAGTAAGGCAACAAACAGTCTTAGCTTAAAAGAGAATTATAATACGACTGAAAACTGATTCTTAAGTGCGTGGTTCGCCTTTCATTTCAAATACTAGAAGTTTTAAGTCACGTGAAAAATACACACTGACGATTTAAATCGATAGAAATAGTTGACGTATGAAATAATTTCTGACTAAAAATAACTGTTGTAGTTATTTAAACCATCATAATTTCATATTGAGTAGCAAAAAGTGCCTAAAAAGTTTTTCAGATCGACAAAAAGGACCAAAAAGTTTTAAAATTCGATTTTTGTTTTCAAAATGGTGACAACTTTGCCGGCAAAAACAGAACCGACGAGATCGAATCTATCTTGCTCTAGGTGTGACTCAAATCTCCCCTACGACCTGAAAGCTTTATGACTTTGCGAATACAATCCGAGAGTTATCAGAATCATCATCAAATAGTTAGTTGAACCTTGTTTATAAAACATATTAACTATTAACAGTAATGTGCGCTCGTCCGAGGCACTCCTTAGGTGAGCAGACTCGGTTGCCAGCTTGCTTCTGTCATAGAAATTGAATTCATAGGAATGTGACATTTAGAGCTTAAAAAGGATGAATGAGTTATCGAAACGTCATTCTAAATTATTATCGCTCATTTTTATTCTTAATGGTTTGTTCAAAGCCCTCGGTACACCTTGAATTGGCAGAGAAAAATAATACATGGTTCCTAGGGCATACTTAACCGCTAATATTTTGCACCTAATAGACGAGGAATCAATCGCCATCCAATACTGGCTACTACATGTCCGTGTGATCGTAACGACACAGCGATGTAATTGGTTGGTTTACGCTACCAGATCTGGATTAAAAGATGTGAACTCGAGATGCTCGTTTTAACCCGTTTAAATTTTTTGGCCACCTAACATAATTTCAAGAGAAAAATCGAGTCTCTAGATGGGATTTGAACCCACGACCCTCTACGATCTAGTCGGATGCTCTAATCACTGAGCTACAAGAGACTCAATGGTGAGCAAGGGTCTATTAGTGGGTATTGACTAGAGCCGCATCACGCGGCTACACAGCCAAACATCAGCTAGCGCATAGAAGCTCACTAACAGCATCACGCTGTCACATTAAAGCATCAAATGCATTAAAGCATCACATGCAGCCAACCAGCCCTCAAAGTGAGCATGTAAAGATAAAATAAACAGTTTTTGATATAGGAGGAAAATCGAGTTTCCAGATGGGATTTGAACCCACGGGATTTGAATACCCAATTGAATACCCAATACCCACGGGATGGGATTTGAATATCCAATTAGTGGGTATTGAAGTCAATACCCACAAATTGACCCTTGCTCACCATAGAGTCTCTTGTAGCTCAGTGGTTAGAGCATCCGACTAGATCACGGAGGGTCGTGGGTTCCAATCCCATCTGGAAACTCGATTTTTCTCTTATAACAAAAATTGTTTATCTCATCTTAACATAATTTCATTTAAAGAAACAGTTATGAAGGGATTCTCAAGTTTACCTTTTCTTGCTGTGGCTTTATCTCTCCGAATGCGATTGTCTCCCCAACACACTTGTTTAGTAGATGACGCAATCTTTCGCTTTTATCGCCTATCTTCGTATCGTTAAGTCAAATGAAACTGCTGAAAGGAAGGGTGGAAGGCTCAAGGTTTGTTTAATTCAGTGTTTTGGTCAATGCCATTTATAGACTGCAAGACGTCTTTATGTTCTAACTGCAAGGTGCCTTTTTGGCTGTTGAAAACTCGCTGAAACCACGTCGCAACAAAGATTTGAATGACCTTTAAGACAAAATTGTCAATGATAACTGTCGTTACTTTGCAGTTCACATAGTCATTTATTCCTTGTGCAATTCGTTTAAGTGATCCACTTTTCAGCTTTTCTTATTGTTCGCTTTGCCACTTTGTCTGCCTCTTAAATGTCATTTTATACTCATTAACATTAATTTGAACGAGGGATAAATTGTGTCGGGTCACTCGAGAGAAATCTGCGCAAAGGAGCAGGGATTATTAACAAATGCTTTCCAAATATCACTTAGTATAAAACAATGTACGGATATCGTACCCTTTTGACCAAGAAAGGAGAAGCGTTTTGCCCCAAATGCACTCATTGGAAAAGTCTGATCGCTAAGTTCTGATTTGAGATAAATTGACAGTTTGTGACATTTAGAGAGGCAAGGAATTATTGTTTTAAATGCTTGAGTAGAAATGGAATGATTGATCTCTTAAGATGATAACTTGCCAAGGCAAGGAGAATTACATCTTAGTGGAAATTGACGCAACAGGAACGTTTTTAATACGCTCAAAAAGGCTGAAGAACTCTATATAAGTATTTTGCGATGTTTTGACGGGATAAAAGAAAAGGGCATCTAAGAATTACAAGAGGTTTCAAAGTTTGTTTGTTATAAAAGGAAGTAAGGGGCCACCAGTTTGATGCAAATCGCATACATTTTAAGAATATGGAACGAGCTCTAGGGGACAACGGGTGGATTAGGGCTTTAATCGTCACACAGACTAACAGATGACGAAAAGATAGAACTGTGACAGCAATAGAGAAACAGCGAATGAGTGCTGATTAAGATGGAATTAGAACTGGCAGTTTCAGAGGGGAAGGACAACGGCTGGGAAGATTTCTATTTTAATTGACATTCCTGAACCATAGTTAGAGATGGAGAAAAGCTGTGAAAACACAAGAACTACAGGGGGAATGGCAAGCAGATTAAAATATTTTACCCTCAACTGGGGTCAGCATCAAAGCGTGTTCGCAATCCAAAGAGAACCTTTAATTTAGATGGAAAATGAAATGTGCATTACACGAATGTGGAAAGAGTAAGACATTAAGATCCACCACTTGTCAGTACTGGGTGACGAGGTTACATGTGACTAAGACATATTTGGCCAGGGAAGGCGCGATACTCTCCTCGCGGCCTGTTCGCCATTTGAGCGTTTTGTTTTGTATGTCTGCAAAAAACCTCAAAAACTTGGGCCTGTTTGAGAGATTGTTGACAAATTGGTATCTATTGTTTATGCCAGGACAATGGATAATGTATCGTTTTTCCTGTGCAAAGCGGGTGTGCAAGATGTCGATAGCTGAGGAAAAACGTGAAACGGCGCAAGATAAAGCTCGGGTGTTGCTTTTAGCTGGATAATCTGTTTTCCTTGAGGCCCTGGCGATGAGGAGAGCGCGATTAGTCTCTTGGGCATTATAGCAGTAGATATACAATCAATAAATACCTCCAACTCGTAGTCAGAGCTTAGCGACAGGTGGTGTTTCTGGTTGATAGGGTTAACATATTTTTCTGAAGGAAAAGGCAATTTTCAAGTTACCGCCATACATCGTCGAGAAACTATCAGTAGTTCTACCGTACACGCAGAAAGCCATGAGGATGCTTATAGCAGAGGACCATGACCATACGAAAGCTAATAAAAGAACCGTCGGGGTATCGGTATTAACACTGAGCTTTATTGGAGCAAGGAAGGGTAAGAGCGAGGAGGGCAGGTGGATTTACGAGCCAAAGCCTAGGCGAGTCTTAGCGGTGGAATATCCAGATGGAAGAAGAGGCTGTTGTTTGGGCCTTTGACATCTAAAGTAGTTTCCTACCGGGGCTAACAACATAAGAGCTTATCCCTCGTTGCAAAGCTGTCAAAGAGGTCTTTGGACCCAAATCTAAACTATCGGCCAGAATGGAAAGGTTGGTGTTACGTTTGATGCACTTCAAGGCATGATTCTTTTAGGACCGAAATGATTAGGTCATTACAATTGGCTCAAATTGGCTCTTTAACTTTTAAAAACCAAGTCCTCCACGTGTCGAGAATACTACCGTGTGACATGAGTTCGGCTACTCCCTATACGTCTCCGAAAACTGAACGAGCAGGGAATATATCAATGCAAGAGAAATTGTAGCCTTCAATAAATGAAAAGTGAGTCTTGTAAACAATATCAGTGCTCAAAAGAAATGAGTGCACGCTAAGCCCAACCATACTTATGGCAATCAGACCTAACCTCTGACACAGAGGTCGATACCGCATGCCTCTTCACGTGCTAGCCCTGTAAAGCTGTCTTGTGACAGGAGGATTTCAACAAAGAAGCCAGAATCTAAATGAGGTGACGTAT